>NW_026652277.1:98413834-98523528 GCF_009828535.3 Hylobates moloch | reverse complement strand
CTGCATGTTCTCACTCATAGGTGGGAATTGAACAATGAGAACTCATGGACACAGGAAGCAGAACATCACACTCCAGGGACTGTTGTGGGGTGGGGGGAGGGGGGAGGGACAGCATTAGGAGATATACCTAATGCTAAATGACGAGTTAATGGGTGCAGCAAAACAACATGGCACATGGATACATATGTGACAAACCTGCACATTGTGCACATGTACCCTAAAACCTAAAGTATAATAATAATAAAAAAGAACATGAAATAATTAGAATTCTCTGCACTGCTTGTGGAAGTATAAAATGATAAAGCCACTGTAGAAAATGATATGGCAGTTCCTCAGAATACTAGACATAAAATTGATGTAAGATGATATTGACATTTGATCAAGCAATTCTACTTCTAGGTATAAATAAGAGAATTGAAAGCAGGAACTCAAACAGGTATCTTAACACTAATGTTTATAGGAGTATTATTAATAATAGACAAAAGTTGAAATATCTCAAATATCCATACATTGATGAATGAATAAACAAAATGTGGTATAGCCATAAAATGGAATATCATTCAATCTTAAAAATGAATGAAATTCTGATACATGATACAGCATAAATGAACTTAGACAACATTATGCTAATTGAAATAAGCCAGACAAAAAAAGGACAAATATTGTTTGATTCCACTTATATGATGTATAAATTGAAATTCATAGAGACAGAAAGTAGAAGAGTGGTAACCAGCGGCTGTGGGAAGGGGGGCATAGGCAATTATTGTTTAGTGGGTACGGAGTTTCAGTTTGGGATGATTAAAAAGTTCTAGTAAGGAATAAGGATGATGGTCACATAACAATGTGAATATATTTAATACTACTGAATTATATGTTTTAAAATGGGTTAAAATGTTAAGTTTGATGTTACATATATTTTAACACAATTTTCAAAAATAGATGCATCCATAAAAAGTCTATAGCTAGTGCAGTCTATGTGGAAACAAGGATATCCACTTTCTCCATTTCAATGCAACATCGTACTGGAGGTTTTTTCAATGGTGAAATAAGACAAGGAAAATAAAGAAAAAGCACTCAGATTGAAAAGGAAAAAATAAAAGTATTGACTAATGACATAATTGTCTATGTGGAATATCCTATTAAATCTACTAAAAATACTAAAACTATTACATGTGTTTCACATGGTTATATTTCAGTAACATTAAATATATAGTAAATCTGACAAAAATATGCAAGACCTATACATTTAAAACTTCAAAAGACAGTTGAGAGAAATTAAAGAATATCTAAATAAATAGATATATTGTGGTCATGGATCATTAATAATACTTTTCCTCTTTTATACTATTGGCTTTTCTCTAACAATTTGATCCTTTCTAACAGCTTTTAATCTTGCTGAAAACCCTACCATTTGAATCAATACTTTCAGATATTAATCCTCCACAAATTGATCTGCAGATTAAGAACAGTCCCAGTGAAAATTCTAGCAGGTATTTTATAGAAATAGACAAGATGGTTTTATAAATCATGTGAAAATGCTATGAAAAAAATAGTAATACAATTGGAGTTCTAACACATTCTGACTTCGTGACTTGTTATAATGCCGTAGTAATCACAAGAGTGGTGGTATTGGTAAGAGAGAAAGACACAGTTGTTAATGACACAGAATACAGAGTCTACAAATAGCCTAGTTTCATGGTCAATTAATTTTGACAACAGCGTAAAGGCGATTCAGTGGGAAAGAGCATTTTATCAAATGATGCTGGGAGAATCAGATTGTTGTTTTAAAAAAAGAAAGAGCCAGTCTTGATCCATAGCTTGCAAGATATACAAAAATTAAGACAAAATGGACTATAGACCTAAAAGTAACCATAAGGAAAGAAGATTCTTGAGAGTAGACAAAATTGAGCAAAGAAACTGGTAGAAGAAAAACCAAGACAACAGTTTCACTGAAGCCAAAGAAACAGAATTGACTTTAAAAGAAGAGAATGCTTCATTAGATACTGCTGAAATGCTTTAAAAGATCAAGATTAGAAAATGTCCAGTGTATTTAGCAAGATATGGACCATTTGAACAACTAGTTTATCTAGTGTTGGGGCTAGATAAACAAAAAGAAAAAGAAAGGAAACAGTTTTAGACAGTAATTTTTAGAAAACAACTTTTTCTTTGAGCAAGAGATTTATAGGGAGATAGCATAGCAAGGATGTTGTTTTTGTGTCATATAACAGTAGAGAATTGAGCATGGAACAAAAAAGAGCTTTTTGTCCTAAAGCTCTTAGGACCAAATTGGTGGAGAAAAGTCAACTGTATAGAAAATAACATGTACTAATAAGAAACGAAGTTACAGAAAAAAAAAAAAAAAAAATGTGGCAGAATCCGGAGCCCTTTCAGGAAATTAGACAGAAAGAAGGTTCTCTAATGTAAGAGAAGACAAGAGTGCAGATGGGTGTGGATTTAGATTGAGAGAAGAGAGAGAAGTTCATGGATAGTGAGTGTATACTCTTTCTAAGACTGGAGCTGGGTGGCAAGTTGCAGAAATCAGAGAAGGGTGAAGAAAAGTGAAAAAACATAATGTTGAAGAAAGTGACAATGAGTGAAACTGAGAAGTCTCAAGTGTGATATCTGGACAGTTTGCTGTGTCCATTTTAGATATGAAATCATGAATTTACTGCACGACAATTCTCCTTTATTTTGAGATAATACAGTTTTGTGTAATTGCCCAGTTGAAGGAGCAGAATAAAGTGCACATGGGTCTTGCCAGAGATCTATGACACATACATAAATAATCCACGTGTCTTAGGGGAATGTTCCTAAGATAATCAACCATTTAAGTAATAAGCGGAAATGAAAAGAAAAGAAAGGCTGACAGACTGTTAGAAAGTATAGGGGTCAATGAACTATGAAAAGTGAATATTTGTACAATAACCACTTGAGTAATAAAAGGTAGAATCCATCACAGACAGCTTGCAGTTTAAACAACTTTTCTTCTAATAACACAATAGAAGTAATCTAAAGATAAATTAAATGATCAAATCCTTAACAGAAGGAGTCACATTTCTTGCCATTTTTTACTTTCATATGATTTTCTCCTAGATTACATTGTGTTTTTGTTCCATAACTGGACAGATTTTAAAATCCAATAAAGAAAAAAATAAAAATAATTGGTGAATAGCAGAGCATCCAGAATGATTGGTCCAGGTTTAGTAACCATCTAATGAGGTCGATGTGTTAATATAATTATTCATGTATAATACAATTATTCATGTATAATACAATTAGTTTTCCCCCAAAAGATTATTTTTATACAATCCCATACATTTTAATACCTCTTTTTAACTTTAATATGAGTTGCTAATCCTCCTCCCTTAAAAATGTTTTCAGAGAGAAAAATTTACTATCTTGGTTAAATGTAATCATCAACAATGCAAAATTTATTTTCATGTCTTTTTTTTCCTAGAGGGTCTGTATTTGAACAATGGGCCTATCTCACATGTGGAGGGCCTCCCCTCATTTTTCACATACTCCTGAGTTACAACGTTGACAATTATTTTTCTTTGAGTCATATCTTTTTTCAGAGAGTAAGGCCTGAAATTTGTCTGGAATATCCCTCATTTATATGAGGAGAAATTTTAAAATTTGCAGTAGTAATATGCGTGTCAAAACTATCATTGTTCTGGGAAAAAATATTTCATTGTGTTACATGGCATACTCTTAATTGTACAGATGAAGTGATGTTTTACCTTTACTGGCAATATTTAAGAAAAAAAGTGAATATATATTTCATACTAGGCTTAATAACTGGGTAGTAAAATAATCTGTACAACAAACCTCCATATTAGTTTACCTATGTAACAAACCTGCACTTGTACCCCAAAATTAAAAGTATATATATATATATTTTTTTCTTTTCAGACATATATATCTGAATTTCTATTGCTTTTTAATCAATAATATCCTGCATATGATTATTTTTGGCTATTTCTCTGTCTCTTAGATCAGAAAAAATAAAATATATAAAAATCACACTTACAATTGTGTATGAATATATGCATGTATTTAAATGAAATCCACCCATTAAAACAGTTAAATTCTAAAATTGTTCTATGTCGCTCAAACTCCCTCTCTGTGGTGTTTTATTAAAAGAGAGGATTGGGGAGAGACTCTTTACCTACTTATGAAATAATACATTGTGTTGGCAGAGAAAATCATCATGCTGGCTCAAACCCAATAAAGTCTGTATCACAGATTTCATTTTTTTTCACCTTGACCATAAATACACAAATGGATGAACAGCAAGGATAAATTTGCTATCAAGGTTTGAGAAAGTTATATGTACAGGCAAGTTTTTCTTCTGGAGTGTTGCTTCATAATTAAATTTAATAATGAAACTGATGGATATCCTTTTAGTGAAAATACATCATCTCCTTTGAAAGACTCCAGTCATGGGATATATTTATAATTCCTTAAATCCTTAGTTACCGAGGAATATGCAACTATGCAGTCATATGATTTAAAAACAAAAGGCACTCTGAAATCAGGAGAAAGCAAGTAGTGATATGAAGAGTTCCCAAGTCTTGTGGTTGAAAAAAATATAAAGGCTTCTCCTGCAATCAAGCTGGAAAACTCACATAGCAATTAGTGAATCCAATCTATATGCCAATGTAGGCAATGCCACTATTGTGTGCAAGACCATATTTAAGTGTTTATATTTCTTTTTAAAATGTTCTATATTTATCTATAAAATACACTATGTAAGTAAAAAAGCAGGTCTGTAGAAGATATGATATATTATATTATATACAGTTTGAGCCTTCTCTTTTCTGAAGTTCCAAGAGACATTCTTAATCAGTCCAAGTTGCATATGTCTATGTTTATGTCTCTGTATTTATGCTACAAGAACTGTGGATGCAGATAGAATGTCCAAAATTAAAATATAAATCCTCACTACATGACTACAGATAAGAAAAAAGTAGTATTTGATTTCCCATCAAATCAAGTATGTGGTACTTTCAGAGAACAAATATTGCCTAAAACCACTGTGATCTACTGTATTAATGGACTCCTCAAAAGTGACTACTTTCTTATAATTAATCTTTCAATTATTTTCCAAAATTCTTAAAGTCCAAATTTCTTAACATGCTCTATAACATTAAGGATAAAATCTTTTTTTATGCCTCAGTCTCATTCTTAAACTTTTGAGTAGTTTTAGATTTGCTGAAAAGTTACAAAGATTGCACCGAGTTCCCATATACCCCTCACCCAGTTTCTCCTCTTATTAACAGCTTAAGATCTGGCATTTGTCACAATTAATGAAAACAGTTATTTATTAACTGAAGTCCATACTTTATTTAGCTTCAGTTTTTACCTAATGCCTGTTTTCATTCCCATATAGAATACGTTATACTATTTCCAAATTAGGTCATATTCTAAGGTACTGGAAGTTAGAACTTCAACATATGAATTTGGGTGGGGAGTGATAATTTGACCCATAATAACCCTCAAGGTTCTAGGCAATCACTAATCAACTAATAAACTGCCTATTCTAGACTTTTCATATAAGTGGAATATTATACTGTGACTTGTTTTTTCACTTAGCATGTTTTCAAGATCCATCAATATTGTCACACGTGTCAGTACTATTAGTCTGCTCCTGTGAATTTTTCATTTCAGTTCATTAAAGAATTTCCTTTGTATTTCTTATATCTGTATCTTATTGATATTCTCCATTTGATATGAAATTGTCATCATGCCATCCTTTATTTAATCTTAGTGTCCTTCAATTCTTTGAGCATGTTTCTAATAGCTGCTTTGAAGTCTTTGTTGGCTAAATCTATCACGTAGGCCCCATCAAAAACAGTTTTTCTTGTTTGCTTTTTCACTGTGTATGGGTCATATTTTCTTGTTTCTTTGCATGTGTAATATATTTCTGTTGCAAGTGGGATATTTTCGGTAATATGTTGTAGCACCTATGAATACACTACCCACCCCTCCATCTGGCAGTGCTTATTATTGCTGCTGTTTGCTTGGTCATTTGTTTGCATAGTGATTTGCCTGAATTAACTCTGTGAAGTATATTTTCTTTGCAGTGTTTTTTCCCTGATCACATTTTCCCCTTATTTGTAATCTTTGAGTCTAATATCTAGAGGTTGTCCCAGGAAGAATATAGCTATTTATTGTTGAAACATTTTGCATAAGCTCTCCTTAGCCAGTTGGAGTTTTACCCTTTTACTGTTGGATATGTGTGTGTGTGGCTTGGAGGCTGCAATTATTATTTAGGGAGTTTATGTCTGTCTCACATTCAACAGACTACTAGCTTGGAGGTTCCTTCTCTTATTGTACTTCAGAGGGTGCAGCCTTCGTTGGGCATGTACAGTCTTCCAGAAAGCTGAGGATAAGTGTTATTTTATCTTTATGTTTAGCTTCTCTAGAAGTCACCTCCATGTCAGAATAATTAACTGTTCAGTCACTGTTTTGCTAGAGGTTGTGTTTAAGCTCCTTGTGTCTATGAGGTTTCTGCCCTGTGTTGATGGGTCTGCATGTAGCTTGGAGAATGTTTTCATTTTCATGCCTCGTCCTGCTCAGATTGCTCCTGAGTGAGGGCAGCCCAGCACATGCACACAGCCTTCCAGAAGCCCTGAGTTGACTGTGATCTCCATAGGGACATCCTGGGCTGTCTCTCTTCCTGATTCTGTCAAACTTCTGGCTGCTCTGTTGTTTTGTGTACATTATGGGTCTACTAGCCTCTTCTCAGTCACTGCCCACCGAGATCTTCATTATTTTTAATAGTGTCCTTAGGCATGGAATTCTATGCTTTTTGTACCAAGTGAACCCAGTCATCTCAGACAAATCTGCAGAGCTTTTGTCCTATGGCCAGCCTCTCCTGTGGGCAGAACCTCCTGCCACAGCATCAGAGCTGGGTAGAGGGAACCATTTTTTCTCAAAGTGGTACTCCGGCTCTGAGAGTAAGCAGTGGATGGAGGTGGTGGTATTATTTCCTGGTCTTTCTGGTTTGTTCTTTCTATCAAGGAACTCCTACATTACCAGGACCTGGGCCACAAGAAATCCAAGTCTCAGATTTCTTTGCTTGCCATCCCTGAGGAGGAACTTCTTCTCTACCAGTGAGGGCTATGTAGATATCATTAGTGTCTGTATATTGAGAAGTGACGCAGCCTTTGGAGCTCTAATTGAAGACCAACATCATTTCTAGAGCATTAAAACACATTTCCACTTTGAATCAGATTAATTGATTTGTGATATTTTTATTTAACATCTCCTTTCTTACCAATCACTACAGTTGATACTGGAAATGCCAAGATGAATAAGACGCACAGAATTCAAAGTATTTATAATCCAATGTAACAGATAGATATTAAAAAAAACACAAACTATACTGTTTATATTGTCAGTTAGCAGGGATAAATATGTACAAAGTGTATAATATGGAGATGCCTCTGTGAGATATGTCGATGCCAAAGAGAAACAATCTCATTAATTGAATTTCCAGGATTTAAAGGTATTACATAGCTAGTGACATTTAATGTCTTAAAATTTCTGCAGGAATTTACTAGTAAATTGGGAGTAGATTGGGTAAAAATTCCTGAAAGTAAGAATATAGAATAAAGTCACAGAGGAATCTGGAGCATGATGTGTTAAAATAACTAAAGTAGTTCAGTATGGCTAAAGCCATATTAGGGGTGGGTGAAGAATATTTTAAGGTTCATTAAACTTATCTTTGCAGCATTAAATTGTCACAGAAACCAAGATGCATCGGCTAGCATTGCAAGAAAATATTCATTATATGAGCCTAAGCTAGATGTTCTGCCTTAAAATATTGGTGGAGAATTTTGTAGTTGTGCTATCACAGAGGATGTCAAGATTTCATTCTTCAACATGGAAAATAGTATAACTGATTTACTTTGTTCAAGTTTCTCCTAAATATGCAGAGAGGTTGTCATCCTTAATCGTACTGTGACTGAGCCACATTTAATCTACTGGAAGTAAACCGAAATAAATGGAATATGTATGACACTATGAAGAGTGGGATGTACAAATGTGCAATGAAAATATGTGGTTAAACTACATAATAAGACGCCATAAGGAAAAAAGCTATAACAAAAGTAGTTGGTATGAAGGTTTGGAAATTTTTATGCTATAGTTATTTCACATATCATATTTCTCCTTTATATAGTTCATAATGCCAAGAGGTACAAGCTGACAGCTACAGTAGGAAATTGAAGCATGAATTAGGTGATGTAGATTCTAATTCCAGCTCTTTATGACAATTTTTGTCACTCTGGACAAGTCGCTTATCTTCAGAGTTTGAGCTTCAATATTTTAAGATGGCAAAATTATGTGATTCTGGTAATTTACATTCTAGATTATTTAGCAAAATTTTCCTCAATTTTTGAATTATGTGTGCACCTCTTAAGTAACAAAGCAAAATATAAACATTGTAGTACTTCGTAATAAATATTATCATTATTATTAGTAGCATTAATTTGTTAGTTTGGATTATATCAGGATTGCTTACGTATGATTAACAACTCTTTAAAGGGAAAAAAAAACTTGAGGATCCTAATATTACCAGAATTTCTCTTATATTACTTAAAATGTACAAAAATTTGGGCGTATATTTCTTAGGCTTACATATGTGATTCTGCTAATTTACATTTTGGATTATTTAGGAAAATTTTCCTTGATTTTTGAATTATGTGCACCTCTTATGTAACAAAGTAAAATATTTATAGTAATTTGTAATAAATATTATTAGTAGTAGCATTAATTTGTTAGTTTGGATTATATCGGCATTTCTTACATATGATTAATTACTCTTTAAAGGTAAAAAAATCTTGAGGATCCTAATATTACCAGAATTTCTATTATGTTACTTAAAATGTACAAAACTTTGGGCATTAGGTCATATTCTAAGGTACTGGAATACATTTTTTAGGCTTACATACTCAATTACACCATAACCTAAAATTACAAAGTAAATATAAAACCCGTAAAATGGGCCTGGCACGGTGGCTCATGCCTGTAATCCCAGAACTTTTGGAGGCCAAGGCAGGTGGATCACGAGGTCAGGAGTTCCAGACCAGCCTGCCCAATATGGTGAAACCCCATTTCTAGTGAAAATACAAAAAATTAGCCAGGCATAGTATTGCACTGCTGTTTTCCTAGTTACTAAGGAGGCTGAGGCAGAATCGCCTGAACCTGGGAGGTGGAGGTTGCAGTGAGCCGAGATTGCACCACTGCACTCCAGCTTGGGCAACAGAGTGAGACTCTGTCTCAAATAAAAAAATAAAATAAAATAACAGTATTATGTTGGCAGATGATGGTTTGTGGCTACCAAATATATGTTCATAACACCTTTATGGTACTGACTTCAGTGGTACAGTTTATTTTACATTTAATAGGTAGAAACTTTCATGTACTATGACTATAAAGCAAAGATTTTACTGTTTTCCTCAAAGCTAACTACTGTGAAACTTTCATCACAGCAACTTGGGACGACTTTTGATCTTTGCCTGATGTAAGCTAAGCATTTGTAGATTAAATCTTTTTCTTTTCTTTGGCCAATAAAATGAATGTGGTTTTCTGCTTATGTGAGTATTCAAAAATATACAATAAAATGAATATATTGAAAATGATTAAGTTGGGTATAAGGTGGTAGATGTGCTGAAGACCAATTGTGATTATGCTCTCTTTTTCTCTCACTTGAACATATTAACACGTTTTTACATTTATATTAAATACAAAATGAAAATCTAAAATATAAGGACATAATAGAGAACTGGGTAAACCTGGGTAATACATCTACATTTTCCAGGAGTAAGCATATGCCTTTATACGAATAAACGAAAGCCAAATAGATTTGTATAAAAATTAGCTCTGCACTTTGCTCACTATAACTCTTTTTGCATATACCCAGATGCTATTCAAGCATATAAAAGTCAGGGGCCTCTTATAAAGTCTATCATCATGAACACTTAGGACACTACTTGACTACAAAGTATAAGGAATGTTTTAGAAATATCCACTACATTTTAGAATATTCTCTAGAAACTTGAATAGTATAGGTTTATATCATTATAATTGAATGCAGATTTCCAGTAGACCCGTCACACTGATCTCAGATATCTAAAAGGAGAGGCATTTGTGCCAGTTAGGCAAAAGGGGATTAAAAAAGTGACAGTAGGAAAAACTGAAAATAAAGAAATACTCCAGCTTGGGTGACAGAGTAAGACCCTGTCTCAATCAATCAATCAAGGATTATGGTAGTGCTATAAACCACATTTGTATAATTGCATGGGCAAACAGTTATGCTATTGGTGTCTGTTCCTCATTTATGATACTGATAATAATGGTATGTCCATCTAAGGTTATTATGAGATTTAAATTAGTTCATAAGGAGGATCTGCTGTTTAGGACCCAGTGCTAACACTGAAATACTGTTATACAAATTCTTCATTTTTTGAACTAGTAATTATAGATGGAACGATGTATGGGTATGCAAGAAATTGATATCATACAGTGTATTTGGTAAAAGAATGAGCATTTAACTGATTACAGTGAATCATGGCCCATTTTGGCAAAAGAAAAATGGTAAAAATTAAGACAGTAAAAATTACTGAATTGTGTTTCAAATCATCACAAAATGGTCATGTAAAACCATAAAGTACAGTTCTCTTTCAATTACCAAGATTTGTTCATAGTAATGGCTTTAGGTATATGTATATAGATGGAAACATTTTTCTTTTTTTTTTTTTACCAAAGTTTGATTTCAGAACTTTAAATTTAGTCTAACAATGTGAATACTATATTATACAAAAAGTAGTTTGCTATACTTTTATTCATTTTCTATTAATTCCTGTTATATTTTTTACTCTCAAAAACTATTATGTAAAGATAATTGCCAGACAAGGTATATAATCCCTTTTAAAAAATAATATATATAATATAAATATGTAATATTCAAGATAGGCACACCAATACATGAATCAATAATACTAGAATCACTTTTTATCCATTTTCAATTAATATTTCACTCTATCACTTGTCAGAAGAAATAATCCAAAGCATCATCATGATTATATTGAAAAGTTATTTCATTTTGATATCTGAAGTGCTGGGTTTGAATCCTAGGTTTGATTTTTAGTAATTCTGTGATCATACCCAAATTATTAGACCTCTTTAATCATAGTGTTCTACTTATGAAATAGAAGTTAATGCCTTTTCTATTCTTTGTGTGTGAGAGAGGGAGAGACAGAACTAAAAATAAAGAGTACAAAAGCACTTTTAAAAAATAAAAATAATGATCCACCATAATGTTGTTAATGCCATTATTACTAATATGATAATCATAATTTATGGTCACATCCTTGAGCTCCTCTCAAAAGAAAATTAAAATTCAGAGCAAAACATTTCCATATATTGCTGGTTTTAAATCTTATTCAATGGCAAAAGGTAGGAATAGCCAAATATTTTTATGTCCTTTTCCACAAAATTTCATTTAAAAGTATTAGAAATATCAATAAATTAAACACCCAGATTGTGGTAGCATAACTGAGATGAACAAATGCTACAATGAGAAGTCAGTTACATGATTAAATTACTATAAAATTACAATCATATTAACATGCTTAAAAAAGTTATTAGAAGAATGATAGGATGACAAACAGCTGCCATATTCTTCTCATTATAGTTCAAGAAATAAGAGCTGGGAATATCATAGGCTTACTAAAATTGAGCTTGACTAAAATATTTTGTCAGGTAATCTCCATTTTATTGCCCTTAATCTCCATTACATTTCTAGTTAAAAAAAAGTATAAAAATTAGTCTGCAGAATGAAAAACTCATAGATACAGGCCAAAATAAGATATAGCCTGACTTCACAGGGTAAAACTCATTACCTCCTAATCATTTATTTGAAATGAGAGCATAAAAATAACAATTACCATAATTTTTAAATTAATAAAGCATTTCCATATATTATTTTTACATAAATGAATCAATAAATTATAGACAAGAATCACCCTTCACATGTGACCAATAAGGTTTACAAAAATATCTGGGTACAAATTATAATCTGGATATTTTTGTTAACTAAAGGCTACTTTAATATATAAAAATTATCTGAAAGTATAAACTTTGCTAAATACATAATATAAATTTTCATATATTTATTCTATCCAATTGGCTAATGCCCACTCTAGGTTTTTAAAAATTCTTTTAAAAATTTTGCCTTTTATATTTTTTTCATCTACTATTAAGATGACTCCAGATAAGCAGATATAAGCAGAAATGTAACAGAACCTCGTTAAAAGAACAAATTTGAAAATCTTCAGAATTTTGTGGGTTTAGAAGCTGGGTGCAACAAGAGTTGATATTAAAGAAAATGGTTTTTGAAATTAAGATATACATATTTATTTGTGAAAGGACAAATAATATTAAATGCATGGCTATATTTACCTCAGTTGTATAATACAAAATACTAATACCATACATGTAATTCTAATGGGTGACTTTTTAAACCTCAAATTGCTACCCTGGTGAATGTTTTACTTTGTACTATAAGCAGAAAAAAAATCTGTTAAGAAACATTAATTAAACACCTGTGAGGAAAACATATCTGATTTTTAAAATCCATGTATTTGTAGCATACATATTTTGATTTTTTTTTTTTTTTTGAGACAGAGTCTTGCTCTGTCGCCCAGGCTGGAGTGCAGTGGCACCATCTCGGCTCACTGCAACCTCCACCTCGTGGGTTCACGCCATTCTCCTGCCTCAGCCTCCCGAGTAGCTGGGACTACAGGCGCCCACCACCACAACCGGCTAATTTTTTGTATTTTTAGTAGAGATGGGGTTTCACCATGTTAGTCAGGATGGTCTCGATCTCCCGACCTCATGAACCACCCACCTCGGCCTCCCAAAGTGCTGGGATTACAGGCATGAGCCACCATGCCTGGCCGATTTTTTTAAATTTCAAGTTTTATTTTAGGTTCGGGGGTACACGTGCAGGTTTGTTACATGGGCATATTGCTTGATGCTGACATTTCAGGTATGAATGATCCTGTCACCCATGTACTGAGCATCGTACCTAATGGTAGTTTTTTCAGCACTTGCCCACCTCCTTCCCTCCCAACCCTCTCTAGTAGCTCCCTGTCTCTATTGTTCCCATCTTTATGTCCATGTGTACTCAATGTTTAGCTTCCATGTATAAGTGAGAACATGTGGTATTTGATTTTGTGTTTTGCTGTTAATTACCTTAAGACAGTGGCCTCCAGCTACATCCACGTCACTGCAAAGGATGTGATTTTGTTCTTTTTTATGGCTGCATAGTATTCTGTGGTATATATCACCACATTTTTTTATCCAGTCTACCATTAATGGGTATCTAGGTTGATTCTATGTATTTGTTATTGTGAATAGTGCTGCAATGAACATACAATTGCATGTGTCTTTTTAGTAGAACAATTTATTTTCCTTTGGATATATACCCAGTAATGGATTTGGTGGTTTGAATGGTATTTCTGTTCAAAGTTCTTTGAGAAATCTCTGAACTGCTTTCCATAGTGGCTGAATAAAGTTACATTCCCATCAACAGTGTATAAGCATTCCCCTTTCTTTGCAACACAATTTTATAACAGATTTTTCCTCTGAAATATCTACTTGGAATTCCTGACAGTGTTTTCCTAAAACATTTTAACATAAATAAATGAATATTTTTCTAATTATTTCATTTTAAATACAAATACTAATTTCACTTTACATGGTAGAACATGACTGGTTTTGTTAAATATATTGAAATTAGACTTACATAAAAATGGAAGATCTTAGATATAGTTATTTTTCACTGATTCAGTGTTATTCCTTTCACACTGTTAAGATAATGTTAAAAGTAAAATCATGAAATAGATATACTCATAAAACTTACTTGAATTTAAGTGACCATTTATGAAAGTCCTCTTTGCTAGTTTTCTCTTTTCTTGTGTGTTACATATAAGATTGAGTTACAGTTACACACATAGCAACATTTTCCATTGTGCCCCTGTGTTAAGTATAGGCTTTTATTCTGTTTCTATTCTGCACTAAAGAGTCAGCAGCGAACAGAAGTTTACAAACATTTCAGAGCTGGATGCATAATCAAAACTCATAATCCACTCTAACACCCACGTTTTTTTAAATCAAGACCCACCTAATTTTCTTTTCCCTCTGGTCTAATTTTTACAAAAATTTCATTTTGTAATTATTTATAATAATGTATATCTGCAATTTCTGCTTTGATAGAACTGGTATGTCAGGAGTCTTCATCCATGATATGTTGTATCTTTGCTTATCAGTTAAAGGAGTCCTGAAAATAACTCTCCCCTGCCTATGTCCCATATTTATGGTTTCACACTTGATTTTTTCTACAAAGTTGGAGGGTATTTCTTAAAGTTCTATATGTGATTATCTAATCTTGCTTGCACAGAGAAAGAGTAAATCGGGTGTTAGCTTGTACTTTAGGGATTGTCTTAGGCAGAATATTGACTACTTCTGTTTCCCTAACACTTTATTATTAACGAGTCAATTTAGCTATTCCTAACGTGTGCGTGCGTGTGTGTGTGTATTTCAAAACAACGTATTATATATGACAAATATATACAATTTATATTTGTCAATTAAAAAATGAGAATATTAAAAATAAAATAGTGAATTATTGTGCAAATGCCAGCAAAATTCCTACAGATAAGTTTTTAAATGAACATTTAAGTTGATTACCTGTATAATGACTCCATTACACTATTAAAAAATAGCTTTATGTGGAAAATTTCTATGTATTTTTTAAACAGCTATATTGAGATATAATTCACGAACTATACACTTTACCATTTAAAGTATGCAATTCAGTGATTTTAGTATATTTAGAAATTTGTGCAACCATCATCACAAATCAAATTTTAGAATTTTTTTAACCAGGAAAAGAATCTATTAGCATTCAGTTCCCATCTCCCCATCTCAGCCCTAGGTGATCAATAATGTATTTTTTGTGTCTATACGTTTGCCTTTTCTGTATATTTCTTATAAATGGTAATGACCAATATGTTGTCTTTGTGACTGTCTTGTTTTTAGCGTAATTTTTTAAGGTTAGTCCATTTAGTGGCATGCGTCAGTATGTCATTCCTTTGTATCGCCATCTAATCTTTCATTGTACAGATGTAACATATTTCATTTATCCATTCCTCAGTTGATAGACATTTGGATTATTTCCATTTTTAAATTTTTATTAATGCTACTATAACATTTTTGGACAACTTTTCTGTAGATATATATTTTCAATTTTCTTCAGAACATGTAAGAATTGGAATTGATGGGTCATATGATACATTTATATTTAACATTTTGAGGACTTGCCAAAATAGTTTCCAAAATTGCTGGATGATTTTACATTTTCACTAGCAACATATTAGGGTTCCCATTTCTCTACATCTTAATGGAAAATTTTTGTCTACATTTTTATTATATTTGATCTAGTGGTTGTAAAGTGGTAGCGTTTTAAAGTTTAGACTTGTATTTTTTTAAATGACTAATGATGTCAAGTATATTTTCGTGTGCTTACAGGCCACTGCTATCTTCTTTGAAGAGGTAACTACTTAAATGCTTTGCTCATATTTTAATGTGTTTATTTCTGTATTGTTATTGAATTGTAAGCGTTCTTTATAAGTTCTGGCTAAAAGTACCTTACCAGATATATGATTAACAAGTGTTTTCTTACATTGTATATAACAATATGATTTGCAACAAAAAATGTACTGAATTTTGTCAGGCATATTTTGATGTGCATTCATTTATTCATTCATTTGTTTTTTTGTGTGTTTATCTTGTCATTTGTACTTTTGATTTTACAGGTATACCTCAAAGATATTGTGGGTTCTATTTCAGATCACAATAAAACAAATGTCACAATAAAGTTAGCCATTAAGATTTTGGTTTTCGGCCGGGCGCGGTGGCTCACGCTTGTAATCCCAGCACTTTGGGAGGCCGAGGCGGGCGGATCACGAGGTCAGGAGATCGAGACCATGGTGAAACCCCGTCTCTACTAAAAATACAAAAAAATTTGAGGCAGGAGAATGGCGTGAACCCGGGAGGCGGAGCTTGCAGTGAGCCGAGGTTGCGCCACTGCACTCCAGCCTGGGCGACAGAGCGAGACTCCGTCTCAGATTTTGGTTTTCATACTGTCAACTATCACAGCAGCAGAGATAGAGTTACTGATGGCCTGCCCCTCTCAGAATGAAACTGTAGTCCTAGAATAGGAGTTGGGGGGTGAAGGAACTTCTTTGCTTTGGAGCTTCTGAGCTTTTGTGACACTTTGTTGGGTGGGAATGGGGGAGGAATTAAGGGAACAATCAAGGCTCAAATACCACAGTCTTTGTCTCTGATTACCATAAGGTTGTAATAGGTTTTTCTCCCTTTGTTGCATGCCATTTAATATAATGTCAAAGACTTTTTTTTTTCTTTTTTTATAAATAACTTTCGGCAGTTAAATTTATGTTCCTCTGGTGAGAGGACATGCTGAACAACTCTTACCACCATTTTGGAAATCTTTTCTAGCCCAATCAACATAGCGAGATCCCCATTTCTACAGAAAAATAAGAAAAAAAAAAAAAGCCATGTATGGTGGCATGGGCTTGTAATCCTAGCTACTCTGTAGGCTGAGGCAGGAGCATCACCTGAGTCCAAGAGTTCAAGGCTGCTGTGAGCTATGATTGTGCCACTGAACTCTAGCCTAGGTGACTAAGAATCTGTTTCAAAGTAATTTGTTTTTAAAGTTTGTATTTTTTTCCATTTTGCTAGTTGTATTCCAAATAAAATAGTTTTTGAACCAATAAAGATAAGTTCACCCTTTATCACTGCCATAGTCCTCTTCTTTCCATCCCTTCATCTGAGCTGGGCCTACTGAACGCTCACTCTGATAAATGGCAATGGTTAGAGCTGAAATACAAGAGGACTGAGGCCTCTCCCTAAGGGGCTTGGAGATTTTCCAATTAGGCTTGATTTTGTCTTTTTAAGGACACATGAACAGATTACACAACTTTTTTGTGAATAGTATTTATTAGGAGAAGAGGTCATTGGTACAATATTTCTTTGTCTCTTCACATAAATTATTTTATTTTCCCTAATAAAGTTTAATTGTTGATACAATTTGACCATGAAGATTGGTTAGGAGTAACTAAAATTCACTTTACCTACAAATTAAATTAGCACATAACGTTATTCTTTAAAACCTACTAGAAATGTCTCCCTAAATAATGTATTTGTTCCTATTGTTCTCTTATTCAAAAGAATCATGCTGTTCTAAAATAATTACACTTACACCCTAATTTCTACTTTAATTATCTGAACCATTTATTTATTTATTTATTTGAGACCAAGTCTCGCTCTGTCGCCCAGGCTGGAGTGCAGTGGTGCGATCTCAGCTCACTGCAAGCTCCGCCTCCCGGGTTCATGCCATTCTCCTGCCTCAGCCTCTGGAGCAGCTGGGACTACAGGCGCCCGCCACCACTCCCGGGTAATTTTATATATATATATTTTTTTTTTTTAGTAGAGACGGAGTTTCACCGTGTTAGCTAGGATGGTCTCTATCTCCTGACCTGGTGATCCGCCCACCTCAGCCTCCCAAAGTGCTGGGATTACAGGCGTGAGCCACCGCGCCTGGCCCGAACTTATTTCTACCATGGCATCTGTCTTTCACCAAAGTGAAATGTGTCTATTTTTATTTCTATATTTATTACCTTTAGACACACTAATGTCTAATTTGAAAGATTTGGCTTATTATAGTTCCAGTATTTTAGCATAAAGTTAATTTAAATATTTGAAACAAATAGGACATAAAATCGTGAAAATTATACTGCTGCTCACATTATTAAATGTTTTAACTATTAGAATATTCTTTTGCTGTTATTTTGAACAGTACTAGAATTCAATACAAGTTTATCTGATATTTAGAATCATCTGGGCACATTACATATGGTGTTGCTAAAATGTGGACTTAAACCTATTGCGGCAGCTCAGAGCATGCTCACAACCCAATATGTAAATAAAGAAAATGTAACTAGCAAATGGAATTCTCTGATTCTGTTCAGTTTGAGAAGGCAATATGCAATGGGAGGGATACATCAAGTACACTGATTTTCTCTACAGATTACCTATTTTTCCAAACATGTAATCAGTTTTTATTTATCTATGCTTTGAAAAATAGCACTAAGATGGATAATTGCAATCCAGGATTCAGGCAAATTAAAACTGTATTTCATTCATAATTATTAAGTTACATGTAAGTCCCATACATGTAATTGTATAACACAAATATCATACAATAGCTCTGACTTTAAAAAAAGGCTGCCACCTCAGCTTATTATTCTCATATCAAGGCCTTTATATTGATGTTCTTTCTCATAGTTCTTGTCCGTTTTCCCGAACTAGGTTTTCAGGATAATGAAATCTGTTGTTGTTCTTCTAAATTACATTTTACTAGCATTCAGTTTAATCTAATTGCACCTTCTCCTTAAAAAAAGTTAAAAAAAATTGAGGTACTAGTAGGATGTTTAGATATTTATAGCTTGTTTTATTTGAAAAATCTTGGAAAAACAGCAACTTTTTTGTTGTTTCTGGTGCTTGTTTTGTGTTATCATCTCAGTGACACTGAGGGCTCTTTTTTTGGCCATGGGGGGAAGATCTCTCGAAGAGCTAAATAATATAGAATATATTTAACAGTATAATTTAGTTTATTTTTAATTTCTGAAAAATATACTTTGGGGAATACTGCCCTTGACATAACTGGAACCTGCCCCACCAACACTGTTGTCTTTCTATTTTCCTTATATTCCTATTATTTCTCCCTAGTACAGTAGACAGGAAGGGCAATCAAATGCAAAATAGCAATGTGAAAGATATACAAATTGATTTTTCTCATTCAATCTTACTTTGGTTGTTCCTAAATGGTACTATGTCATAGCAATAATTATCACATGGTGTGTTTACTATGTGTCAGTGTGTGTACTAAGCACTATGAATAGATTATTGCACTGATCCCTATACTCACCTCATGTTGTAATTAGTATCATTCTCAGTTTGCAGTTGATGAAACTGACATACAGAGAGTATAGGTGACTTTTCAGCCTATATTGTGAATATGAAAATGTATAGGGACAAGTACATATACATCAAGAAGACTGAATGCTAATAAAAGTTTGTTGAATAACACAAGGAAAGGCTGTTAATTTGTAACATTATTTAATTATTCATGTCTTATGGTATGCCAGAGGACAAAATCAAATTAAGAGAACTTTATTTGGGTTTAGATTTCAATTTAATTTTCTATCCATTATTACAAGTATATCCACAGGGATTCAATGTGCCTAACAGAAGCTTGGTGGTCACTGGGAAAAAAGCCCCCAGTAGTAATATTTTTTTCCTGTCTTTTTCCTACCTTTAATATATCCCTCCCATTTGCTCATATTGCCTTTTCTAAATACATCTGAAACACAGTATGTTTTACTGTAGTCTTCTGGTATTCAGATTGGAAATACACACACAGGTATGCGTGCTCGCTCCCACTCTCTTTCATACATTCTTCAATCAAAAACTTTTAAAACAACAAAGAATGGCTAAGCAGATAATCCATTTTCAGGCCATCTTTAAAAGCTATTATTTCAGTTCTTGCTTTTTCATTCACTGTGTCCTTGTGACAAGCGTATTTTCAAATACATTCCTAAAGTA
Source organism: Hylobates moloch (assembly GCF_009828535.3). Taxonomy (NCBI): domain Eukaryota; kingdom Metazoa; phylum Chordata; class Mammalia; order Primates; family Hylobatidae; genus Hylobates; species Hylobates moloch. The sequence continues at coordinate 98,503,767 of NW_026652277.1, read as the reverse complement.
ACAAACATAAGGCTAAATGAAAAGCCTAGAATAAACTCAGAAATGAAGAGAATAAAAAAGATCTCTATTTCTGCTATTGTTCTCTCAATGCCAGGTCTCATGGAAGAACAATATAAGGTGACAAAGTAAAAAATAAACAAATAGTTCATAGGGTGATTTTGTATTTTAAAGTATGTATTTCAAAGCAGATTCATTGTTGTAACTAAGGCCTGAGTAAACTGGAGACGGGCAAATGAATAAGCTGTACCGGTCCGTGATAGTCATCTTTCTTATCACTCTCTCTTGCTCACTCGGGTCCAACCACATAGTCCCTTTCAGGTTCATGAATACAACATATGCTCACTTGACTCAGGGATTGTTTATGTGTCTTTCCTTCCAGATATCAATTTTCACATTATCTCACTTCCTTCAGATCACTTCTCAATGTCAATTTATTTGAGAAGTTTCCTCTGATAACTTTCTATCAGATAGGACCCATTCCTATACCTAATCTTTTACCCTGCTGTATTTTCTCAGTAACATCTTTTTATTCCTGATATATAAATATTCATTGTTTTGCCTACTATTTGTTGCTCTAGCAGAGTGAAACCTTAACAGGCATTGTTTTATCTTCTGTTACACCTCCAATACAGAGAACACTGCCTAGCACATGCAAGCACTCATAATTATTTGAAGAGAGAATAAACTAAATAGAGGATAAAACATACTCTCTTTCAATGATATCACTATGCATTCTAACCTAATTACTAGACACCTTAGCAAATTTGTAAACCACAGAAGAAAATAGAAGGATTAGAATGCATTACATTTCTTTGTGTTTGCTGTCCCATTTTGGCTAGAATCACTCCAAATTATTTTTGTCCGTAGCCTATACACAATTATGTCTTTAAAATTGGGTGTTTAGTCACTAATATTGTTCTATATTGGAAAGAAAATAATTTAAAATAATATCAGAATTAAATTTGACTAAGGTTATCTTTAGTCTTTACAATTAAATAGTTTGAGACTCTCTTTATTTTGTTTATTTTGGGAAAAAAAGTGGGCCTTTATAAAACCTGTATAATACATTAAAGACCATACATTTGTGATTTTAGATTGCTTATAATTTCCCCTACAATTTACTCTATAAAAAAGATTATTTAAAAGAAAGAAAAGCAAAAGATACTCAGATTGTTGTTGTTTTTTTTTCCTCCTCAGCTGGTTTTGGCTGCTCAATTTTAACACTCCCCAGAGAGCTCTCAGACATTTATGTGATTTAATGGCCTACTATTATTAAGTCAGAGATATTTTATTTTATATTGAGATTGCCATAACCATTGCATTAACATTTGAGTAACTGGCAATAACACTGAGAATGTATCAATGTATCATTTAGTGAATTAATCTGTATTCCCTTCCTAGGACTTGCTTATTGATGACGTAGGACAAATGTAATAGTAACAAGTCATCAAACATTCTGGCAGACCTGTCAGGAAGAGGAGGTGGGGGTGCTTGGAAGTGAGCTTGTTGAGAGACAGCTCAATGCAGAAGTAATGACATACGTCATATTTTCCCCACAGTGAAATGATAGAGTACATGGAGATAGCTTAGTGATCAGCAATGTGTGCAAGTTTTATATGCCTAGAGCCTCTGGTTGTGTTTCTGGTTACCCTATGTAGCAAAATAATAATGAGTTAATTCAAACAGCAATCAAATTCTGTAGGAAATAAATAATCTAGAATAAAAGAAAAAAATGAAAAAATTAGAAATCACATTTAACTGTAAATAATATCTCCTAGTTGTCTATCAGTCCACAAATTAGGGTGACGTATATTCAAGGCAGAAAAAAATAGATTTGTTGTGCATGTACAGGAAGAAAATATTACAACGTCCATTTATATGCATATTTATCTAAACATAAGAAAACATGGACTCATTTTCATTAAAGTGTGTAATATTCAGATTGATATGTATGTGTTCATGGTATGCTGTGTACAAGTTATCCTGAGGAAGAATAGGAGGTCCTATAATAGGCAAGGTTGCCAATGTCTGCCAGACTCCTTTGTGGAGCTCAGACTGTTTATTTCAGTATACTGTGATGCTGAGCATATCCAATTAAGTTGATTTAAGAATATTTCTGGGTTTAGTAAAATGTGTCCTATAAAACCGACAAGTGAAAAAAAAACTCAAACCAACATGAACAAACTATGGAATAAAATGAGAGTAATAAGAACAAAAGCATAAAAGAAAATAGCACCACTGATATTTCTCAGAGTATAACTATCTAAACCACATTATGAAGAATAATAGTCTAATATGATGAACACCAACCCCCAAAAGCTCAAAATCACAACAATTTAAAATATTAATATTTATCTGGTTTCATTAATGATAAATCAGAACTTACACACTGTGTTTTAAGATGTGAATGGCTGTATAAAGCCATGAAAATAAATAAGACATTCCAAAATTAAGCATCTTGACAATGAAGAGAACCAAAATTTTTGAGAAACATCTAAGGTCATGCAACTCCCAGTCCAGTATTAAATGCAAGGTCAGCAAACAACCCTAAAGAGTTAGAATTTTATTGGAAAAATTCTCACTTAAATAGCAAAAGGCCTAAATCCACAAACAATTACATAAATATCCTTTTTTTTTCTTGCTACGGTAAAAGTGGTTTAAACACTATCAAGAAAAGAAACAGAATTAAAAGTCTCTTGTCTGCGAACACAAAAATAATGTATAAAAATTGTTAGAAATTTACAAAGCAAGCATTAAAACACATTTATTGTGTGAAACACTTTTTTCTTTGAATTTAAAGTATATATTCTGCTTCTGTCATAATGTAGAGAAAATCATTGAATGAAAGATGCACTGGAGAAGATAAATTATAAGAGATTGCCCACAGGAGAAATAATGTACAACTTAAAAGCACTTACTTCATTAATAATAAGCAAGGTAAACAAGCTACTGCAGCAAAATGGTTGATAACTGGAAGCATCACTGGCAATATGTGGTTTCAATACTTGTATTGTTGGTGAAGAGACCTCCTATACCGGAAGATTGTGCAGAAATCCATATAAGAGATGTTCAAGCATTGGGCCCAGATTTAACAGAGGTAATGGAAGATGTCAACTTTCAGAGATATTAGAGAAGCAAGGCTCAAAAAATGTGCTGGCAGATAGTATGTGGAATATGTGGAAAATATTGAAATTGAAGATGATACTTAGTTTAAAATTTTGTCCAGTGCAACTGAATGGATGATGATACCATAGTCACTTTCGGTTAAGAGCATCAAATCAAACATACTAAAACTATGCTCTATTATATGCATGATGAAGTCTGGAGAGTGTTCTGGAAAATCCAGCAAAGTTTAAATAAATATTATTTCATAGTCTATACATTTTTCTATTTAAGTACATTCGGCTAAAAATAAATAAGTCTAGGTTATACCTATTAAGTGGCTACTCTTATTAGCTGAGGGGAAGAGACACTATTAGTTGTTATTCTCCTACATTTATGAGGCAGCTCCTATAAAACAAACCACTGATCTTTTATGGATCTTCTTGGGGTTACTAGTGAGCAGAGTAGATTTTATTCACCAAAAATTTTCAGAAGAAATCTAACAGTACCTTAATAAAATTGACTTCCAAGGTCACCACTAAATTAAAGCTAAAAATTAACTCTGTTCTATTTTTATCCCAACTTACTTCCAACCATATTCAGAACCTGGCCTCAAAAAACATTCTCAAGGAGATAAAATGACATTATAAAAATATTCTCATAATGAAAAACTTCAACAATACAGATGACCAAATTTGAATATAAACCCATGTATATTATCAAAATAACAGATAGCTATTTTAAGTCCAAGAGATATATCCTTTTGCAAGTTAAAGAACCAAAACAGTAACATCCCCCCCAAAAATTAATCTACCGTAAGTTAGAATTTGCTTCTCTGTGGAAAGACTTAATTCTACAATAATGCTAGTCCTCATACCTTAATGTAAAATTTAGTGCAATTCAAATTATAATCCCAATGAGTTTATTCTTTTTAAAAGGAGATTGGCTAATATGATTTTAAGTGATATGAAAAAAATCTGGAAAATAGATAAGAAAAATATAAATAATAACAGAAAAAAACCAGGAGAGCACTGGCCTTAACACATATCTAAACAGGCAAAAATTTTGTATGAATAGACAAATGTACACTTTTATAGCATTGAGAATCCAGATATAGGTAGTGTCAAGTGGAAATAATTAGGAATATTTAATAAAGACAAAATTGATCTTCCAACAAAAAAATTAAAAATGAATGCATAAATAGCACTGATCTTATAAAATAAAATTACAAAATTTATCAAAAGTAAACTACACTAGAAAATACTGATGTTTGATCAATGTATGTAAAATAAACTATAAAACAGTGGTACATTTTTGAGCAATTTATTACAAACTATAAAAATTGTAATTATAGGAAAAAATTATTTTCAATATTTTTGAAGATGTTATAAGTTCCTAGGATTTCCAAACAAAAAAAAAACAACAAAAATGAAATTATCCTTGGGAAATACATAATCAAGATAGAGACACTTTTGTCAAGATAACAATATACCAACTCTGATTCCAGGGAAGATGGAATAATGACATTCCACTCTACTAGTTCTCACTGAATATAGCTATAGAAAGCCTGCAGCTGCTGTATGAGGACTGACTCAAGCAAACAGTAGCAGGTAAAATGGGTAGAAGACCCAAATGCCAGTGAATTTACCATTTTTTCCCCTCAAATATCCATAGTCTGAACGCAATGCTTCAGAACTGGCCATAGATGGAGTTAGACAGTTATGGGAGAACTCTGGTTCTGACTCAAAGAGTCGTAAAGGAGACTCCCAATGCCTAAAGAGAATACCAGATTTCTTCCCCATCCCAACCTCCCTGTGCCACATCCCTTTTTTTGTTGTTTTTTGTTTTTCTCTCTTATTCTTTGTCCTAGCCTTAAGCAATTCCATCATGCTGGTGGTGATAGCCGATGGTGACAATAGCCTATAGTAGTCAAAATTATGAGGGAGGGGAACTTTCCTTTCTGTTTGCTAGAGTCATTTTTCCAGGGGGTAGGGGCGACTCCTATTGTTTTTGTTTTATATTGTCTGTTCTTTTGCTTCTTGCATCAGATGGGGGTGCAGTCATGGAAGTGAAGAGCAGAGTACTAAACCCCAACTTCCTGGCAAGAGGTCTAAGTGGAAACGGAACTGGAGTGCACAGGGGAGATGGCAGAGGGAGGAGCTAAGCAAAGTGACCCCATCACATTTTTAATAAACTCCTAAATCACCCCTGTGTTGCACAGATGTGGATCTGATTTTATTCAGCATACCAAAGACAAAGAAAATGTAGTAATAGACCACCAACCATATCACAGATTGACCACTGATGGCAAACACTTAGGATAAATACAAATACAAACAGAACAAAGGTTTGAAGACAGAATGGACATTGGAGACAAGGCTCAGGGAAGACATTGGAATTTGTGACCTGAAACTAAACAAATCAACTGCTTGCTAAAATAAAATGCATGTATCCTCAATAGGATTTAAATAAGATCCAGCATCTCATATTTATTATTTAAAATGCCTAGGGTATAGTCTAAAATTATTCAACATATGAAGAACCAGAAAAATATCAACTGACATGGGAAAAGCCAATCAATAGATGCCCATGTTTAAATGTCGAATTTATCTAACAAACACTTTAAAGTAGCTATTTTTAAATGCCCTTGTAAATAATTGAGAACAGTATTGAAATCAATGGAAAAATACAAAGTCTCAGCAAATAGATACAATATATAAAGAAGAATTGAATGAAAATTGTACAATTGAAAATTGAAATAACTGACGTGAAAGTTTTCATTGGGTGGGTTCAATTCAGAATGAAGATGACAGAGAAGAAAAGTTAGTGAACTTGACAGCAGATCAATAAAGATTATCCATCTAAATAGAGAAAAGAATTGGTGAAAAAAATGAATAGAGCCTCAGACCTGTCAGACAGTAAAATTTCTAGCATTTGAGACATCCGTGTACCAAGAAAAGAGATGAAGGAATGCAGTACTAAAACAAACAAAACAAAAACCTTGAAGAAATTGTGGCTGAATATGACCCTACTGTGCTAAAACACATAAATCGAGAGATTCAATAAATACAGTGAAATCTATACATTGAAAACAAAACCTTTCAGACACATCAGAAGGAAGCTGCTGAAAACTAAAGACAAAAAGGATAATACAGCTTGAGACATTTATACTGTAGCTCTTGCTGTTGGACTCCCACATAATATATCTAGGCTCTGATCTATTCCAATCTGCCAGAAAGGCTTTGAAATAATTTTCTTATTCTTCTTCATTAATTCCAGATGAATTATCCTGGTGTTTGTTTTAAAAGAATGTTGTGTTGTAGCTTCTGCCTTTTTGTTAAATTCAAATATGTGAAAATAAAATTAAACACCCACTGAGGTCATCGTACTCTACTTATCCAAAGAGATTTTCCTATAACTGTTTTATGACATAGCAGAAAAATATTAACATATTGTAATTTTTATATATTTGAATTATTTGTAAATGCAGTGTTCAGATGTATCACATAAGATTGAGATACTTTATAAGTCACATACATATTACTGTGAATGACATCCATCATTGAAATTATTCTAAAAACAATATTTTAATGAAATTACTCTAAAAGCAATTTGCATTGATTCAGAAAGGTCTTCAAAATAGAAGTCACTGTAGACCATAGCTATATTTGAGCTAGATTCATAAAATACAAGCAATAGAAAGTTAAAGTTAATACAGTGCTACTTCAAAACAGTATACATGGATATAAGAGTACACATTGTAAATTGAAACTTTTTTCTTTGTATTACGTAGTGACTTAGTCAAACTTCTAATATCCTATCTTTTTCTAATTTTTCAGGCATTTCCCCCAATACAATATAAATGCTACTGTATCAGACTCAATTATTAGTAAAGCTTAATCTCATCGAAAAGATTAAGAGGATTTAAAATAAATCTTAAGGTAGGAAACTTAAAAGTGCTTTATATCTATAAAGTCATATCTATAAAGTCACCTAAGAACTTCAAAGTTTCTAAGAAGGCTTGCTAAAGGAAGTCTTTAAAACATATGCAGAGATAGCATAGCATTTATTTTGATACACAGATTTACTTTTATCTCTTAGAACATTTTCAAATCACCGAAGCAGTTGAGTATTGCTCTTTTATAACTAATCCCTTCCCGCATCCACACACCCTGATGTATATACAGACCAGTGCACACATAGAAAACAACTGGCTTGTGTATTGATTTAATGATGAGATATTTTGGGGGATAAAACAGGTATGGTTAAACACATCTACTAAGACCACTAATATTCCAACTCTATTTCTTTTTGAATAAAGTGAAGAAGATCCTAGTTAAAGTGTAAGAACAAGTAGGAAATTCAATTTACGCAGGATGGGTGGAAGAGGTAATTGTACTTGAATGGAATAGAATGTTAATTATGAAAAGAAAAATTACTGCATTTTGAATGATAAAGAACTCTTTTCTAACGTTTAGTACAATAAAAAATTGATAGACACAGAACTGCAAATGTTAGATTCCAAAGTTACTGTGGAAAGATTAACTTGGTTACACATCTTTTAAAACAAGACCATAGTAAAATGTGGAATTCAGTATAGAATTTTCATATTCTAAGGAGCTTCCCAATTTATTACTGTTGAAAACAGTGGAAAGTTATGTAGGGCTGTTAATAAGTGGATGTTTGGTGCCATGTGGAATAACATTTCTTCTAATATTTATTTTCATCTGAAATCAAACACACTGGTAATTTAAAATGATACACAAAAGGAAAAAGCACATTTTTACAGCATAAAGTAACATTTTGATGAAAGTATTAATATGGCTCCATTTCCACTTTTGAAAAAGTAAACATGAATTTACACATTTTTAAATAAACCTTGCTCATAATGTTCAAACAGATCACTTGAATTAGTTCAAGCAAAATAACTGCCAATGAAATCCTTATGCAAATACCAATGATATTTTTCACAGAAAGAGAAAAAATAATCCTAAAATTTTATGGAACCACAAAAGACCCAGAATAGCCAAAGCCATCCTGAGCAAAAGGAACAAAACTGGAGACATCTCATTACCTGACTTTGAATTATGCTATAGAGTTATTGTAACCAAAATAGCATGGTATCAGTGTAAAAACAAACACATAGACCAATGGAATAGAGAATGCTGAAATAAATCCATACATCTATAGTAAACTCATTTTCAACAAAGATGCCAAAAATATACACTGGGGAAAGAACAGTATCTTCAATAAGTGGTGCTAGGAAAATTGGACATCCATATTCAGAAGAATGACACTAGACCTCCATGTCTCACCATAATCAAAAAGTAAATCAAAATGAATTAATAACTTAATATAAGTGATGAAGCTACTAAAAACATTGGGGAAACACTCCAGGACATTGTCTGGGCAAAGATTTCTTGAGTATTACCCCATAAGCCCAGGCAACCAAAGCAAAGTGTAAAAGTGGGATAATATCAAGCTAAAAGCTTCTGTACAGCAAAGGAAACAATCAACTAAGTGAAGAAACAATCCACAGAACGGAAAAAAGTATTTGCAAACTACCCATCTGACAAGGGATTAATATCCAGAATATAAGGAGCTCAAATAACAGGAAAAAAATCAAATAAATTAAAAATTAGGCAGATGATCTGAACAGACATTTCTAAAAACAAGACATATAAATGGCCAACAGGTATATAAAAAATGTTCAACATCATCAGAGAAATGTAAATCAAAACTACAATGAGATATTATCTCACCTCAGTTAAAATTGCTTTTATCTAAAAGACAGGCAATAACAAATGCTGATGAGGATGTGAGGAAAGGGTAACCCACATGCACTCTCAGTAGGAATATGAATTAGTACAGCCACTGTGGATAACAATCTGCAAGTTCCTCAAGAAAGTAAAAATAAATCTACCATATGATCTAGCAATCTTGCTGCTGGATAAATATTAAAAGGAAAAAAATCAATATAGCAGAGTGATATCTGCATTCCCATGCTGCTTGCAGCACTAATGACAATAACGAAGATTTGGAAGCAACCTGCATGTCCATCAACAGATGAGTGGATAGAGAAAAGGTGGCACATACACACACTGAAGTACTATTCAGTCATAACAAAGAATGCGGTCCTATCATTTCCAACAACATGAATGAAACTAGAGGTCATTATGTTAAATGAATAAGCCAGGAAAGGAAAGACAAACTTCACATGTTCTCACTTACTTGTATGAGGTAAAAATGAAAACAATTGAATTCATGGAGACAGTGAGTAGAATGATGGTTACGAGAGGCTGGAAAGGGTTGCAGGGAAGGAGAAAAGTAAGGATGGTTAATGAATTCAAAAATATAATTAAAATGAAAAAGATCTAGTATTGATAGCATGATCAGGTGGCTATAGTCAACAATAAATTATTGTACATTTTATAAAAACTAAAAAAGTGGAATTGGAATGTACTTAACACAAAGAAATGATAAATGTTTTAGATAATAGATACTCCCTTTACTCTTGTGAATATTGCAAATTGTATACCTATGTCAAAACATTACATGTACCCTATAAATATATACATCTAATATATACTCATACAAATTTAAATATTATAAAGTTTTAAATAACTTTTAAGTTAAAAATGTGAAGATATTAACATGGATATCATTTTCAAGTTAATGACAAAAAAAATTGTTGGAATTTAAAAGTGGGGGAAAAAATCCATTGACAATAGACAAAGCAAGGGAAGAAGAGTTGAATTAGAGGAGAAAGCAGCACTTTCAATTCAAAGTAATTTGATCCAAAATTTCCACAATTTCCCTGTGATATAGGTAATCTGAGAAAATCTGCATTGTATATGGTGGGATACAGGATTCCTGTGAAGTTTTGATTATTGATGTATTTAACATTTGTATGTTCTATCGTGCATGGTAGTTTAATCTCAAAAGAGAAAAACTGTTTCCCTTTAAAAGTTGCTGTAGTATATGTCACAAGGTGTGGGGAAGGGAGAGAGCTATGTAATCCAAACAACAAATAATTTCAAAGGTTAGGAAAATGTCTTTCTTGCATTGGTTAAAAACTAATAAAACTCCTATCAGACATTATAAGAGCAACATTGTCTGGTTCTAGTACCTACAGAGAAATTTTGTGGTGGAATATAAATGAATCCTAATAAGTATGCCATTGCAGGAGATACAATGAAATGTATACTCAGAGTTTCTCAAAACACGAATCTACCATATGCTTAAGGCTGAAAGTTAAAGTAACATTTTCTGTTTTTTGACCATTTGAAATTAACTAAAATTGGTAAAGCATTTGTGAAATGACACAATTGTGAAATCTCCTATAAAAATATTTTTTAAATTTTGGGGAAAAAGAAAAATTGATACAAGTAGAAAAACCCTGCATATGGAAATGCAAGCTGGAGGGGAGCACAGAAGAAAAAATAAATAAATAAAAATAAAAATAAAAAAGGTTTTGTTACTTCTGAATATCTGATAATTTCCAAATCTATGCAAGATGATTAAGAATGATTACAGAAATTTAAATATTTTCATAAAGATTTAAAATGACAACTCATAGACTGATGTCCTTTGTCTGTTTCTTCATACATATATCTATTGAAGTAAGTTGAGACTTTGGTCAATGAAAGGTGAAAGGAATTGGTGTTGGTCATTTCAGGATAGAAGCATTAAAGAGTCATTGCTCCACCCATGTCCTCTGCTTCCCTCCTCGTGGTAACAAATGAAGTTTCAATATACTGAAACAGCTGGAAATACAGAGTCATCAGGTAGGGAAAAAAACTGCCTCAGAGATTCCTGCAGTTATGCAGCAAATTTTCTGTAACCCAGAACCAAACGTCTTCGGTGTTAATCTTCTAAGATTTTGTCTTTGTGCACCACAGTATAACATATCCTATCCTTAGAGAGACATTCAATAAATTTAAAAAAAAGATGTGTTTTTATACTTGAATGCAAGTTTAGATAGTAAAATAGCCACTTAAGAATTACAACGTCAAATAGTACTATGAACAGACGAAAAATTTATCTTTAATGTTTAGAAAGTTATATAGAAAGCCAAGATTTTTTTTTATTCTTTTTTTTTCAAAATCTCCTTTGGCTCCATAGGACTGATCAGTAAAAATGATAAATCTTCACATGGAATTTAAGACCTAGGTCGACACATCTTTCAACTTCTAACTGATACTAGTGGGAATGTACTCCTAATTTTCATGTGCTTGAAAATTCAACTAGAAGTACAGAATAACGAAAAACGACTAAGACCCGGGATACACAGTGACACTCCAGTTCTGCCTGGAGTAGAAACTGTCTTCGGATAGCTCATGCAATCTCTCTCAATTTCTCATCTGGAAAGTGAAGTGGGTGGAGAGTAGAATCTCTTTAATTTACGCAAATATGAGTCCCTTTTCATAGTGCTATAAAGAACGGCCTGAGAACGGGTAATTTGTAAAGTAAAGAGGTTTAGTTGACTCACAGTTCAGCATGGCTGAGGAGGCCTCAGGAAACTTAAAATCATGGTGGAAGGCGAGGGGGAAGCAAGAAAGCTTCTTCTCAAGGCAGCCAAAAGGAGAAGTGCCTAGGGAAGGGGGAAGAGCCCCTTATAAAACCATCACATCTCGTGAGAACTCACTCACTGTCAGAACAGCATGGGGGAAACTGTCTTCATGATGCAATTACCTCCACCTGGTCTCTCCCTTGACAGGTGGGAATTATAAGAATTATAACTCAAGATGAGATTTGTGTGGGGAGACAAAGCTTAACAATATCACTCAATTTCAAACACCTGCCTGCAGATTCCTGCTCTACTTTACCACACAATGGCTTTTATTTCTGTTGTTTCATTTCTCTGACCTATCTTTTTCTTATTATTATTTCCTAGAAACATTTTATTGTTTCTGTGCTTTATCAATATTTCAAGTACCCACCACAATGCCACTTTTTCCATAAAGCTTTTCTTCTCCCATTAAAATTGTCTTTGAATTATATTACATTATCACTGCCTCTTGTAGTGTTTATTTTTTAATCTATCAATTATTTTCATATTTTGCCTATTCAATATATTATAAATTCATAAACTGTGAAATACATGTTTAAGATTACTTATATGTCACACAATATCCAATATGGCCCTTTTATGTTGTATGTGCTCTAAATACACTTTTAAGAACAATGGGTAAAAAAGCACAAAAGAACACAAGGACAAAAATAATAAAAGAGAAAACTGAAACATGGCTTGTACAGAATTATTTTCCTATAAGAACTTATTAGAAAGAGATCACTACCTTTATTCTATCAAGATGAATTATTTGTTCTTTGACTCTATTAATCCATTTTCCAAATATTACACTTCTATTTACTATTTTCTTGTCTAAAACCTAAAAGCTTTTATTTAATCTAGGTCTCAGAGTTACTGAGCACTATAATCATTGTTTGGAGTGACTTTACTTGGGGGAACTTTGCACTTCACTGATCTTTAAAGAGTGGAGAATAACAACATTTCAGAATGCATTAGGAACATTTTAAGAGCAGAAAATGTTATCTATAACACTCAGATTCTGTTGGATTATCTCACACAATACTGATTGTCACAGTGTGGAATCAAGAAAAAAGAGTTTAATCAATAGTTATTTTTTAAACTGCATTTTGAAAGGACATATATAATATGTATATTTATATATATATTTACATACACATGAACATATATATACACACAAGCTATACATGTCTGATATAATTTTTACATGTCATCCAAATATATACAAAGTGAGCAGAAAATAAGGAAAAATCCATATCTGTCTGGTACGCATGTGTTTACCACTCCTCTGTTGCTTAAGCAGCAAATATCGAGAAAACTCTTAAAGTTGCTTGTGTTTAATAAAAGACTGACATGTTCCAAGCAATAGTAAACTCAATCATGGTTTCCATAATGATTAACAAAGTGTTATTCTCACACACTGATTTATTTGGTATTCGTTTAATAATATAAAACAGATAAAACAACTATGTATAGATAAAAAATATGAAGATTGTCATTTGTCTATGATCAAATTGTTAAAAATTTTAAGGTCATGGCTTGAGCCTAAGTTTTCTTATTCTAAATCTATACTGCTTTGTTTCTTCAATCATAAGTGGTATGTCAAAATTTTTCCACTTGGAAAATTTTAATTGTATTTTTTCTTTAATCCTTTCAATAGTTAACTTTATTTGCTCATGAAATAGAGCTGTTTTACCAGCATACAAAAATGTTTACTGTTTTCTGTCTATGAAACAGTCTATAGCTGTTCCGAAAGCACCACGATATTATTTGAAGAATTTGCTTTTCCAATTGAATAAGGTCTACTAACATTATATTTATGGACACTTTCCTCTTATGGCCAGTGGATCAAACTATTCAATAAAATCTTCCCTCCTTAGAATATAATTCTTATCAGAGATCAAAAGAGAAAAGTACACTGATCATGTTGAGATTTATCCTGTATCCCATCCCTAAATCTCCGCACCTGATTTAGTTCTAAATAGCTCCCAGGTGCTTTTTCCTAGCTAGCCTTCTGTTAATTCTGAGAGCTCATTACATCTTTCCAGTAACATACCTTTGATTCAATTAGCCAGCAATATTTGTGTTACTTCTTACTAAAGAATCTTGGTATTAATGGTCATAATCAATTTAATCATAAATATTTTTCTCACTACATTACATGTCATACAGGGCTAAGCATATACTTAATCAAATGTGATGATTAGAAGACAAAAGACTTAATGTGTAATTGAATAAGAAATGTATTACTCAATATAATGAATCATCTACTGAGAATAACATTCAGTGACCTACCCAGCCCAGAAACACGTTAACTCATTCACTTAGAAAATGACATTTTTTACTTGAGAGCTAGAATGCATGAGATGTAATTATCACTGGGTAATTACAAGAGTGATTTTTGCATTCCCGTAAGTCTCAGGGTTAAATTTCTATACTTCATCACATATATGATGGAAGATATAATTTCTTTAATGATATAATATGATATGAAATGATATATATTATGATATGATACAATAAGAACAACAATAACACATTTATATATTAGCTTTTCAACTATGGACAAAACACCAGACACCCAATTTATTTAAAGTACACATGTGTGTTTGAGATGCACTAGTTAGGTTCATTTAAAGCCCATGTAGGTATCTCTATATTTAAAGAATACCTTTAAAAGATTTTAATGGGACACCCATATTAAGAGGATAATTAGTGGACTCTGTTCAGTAACTGTCCATCATATAGATCATCTTGCTTATAATCATAAAGCCATTGGATCCGTCATTGATATCATATTTTTCCAAGTCCATTGTATAACTCGGGTCTATTATGAAGTAGAAATGGTTATTAATGTAAACAATCAAAACATATAAAAAGGAGATAACTTAGTTTTGGATGACAGCAAATTTTAAACAATGCAAGAAGCTGGTTACAGTGGCAAATGCCTATAATCCCAGCCCTTTGGGAGGCTGAGGTAGGTGAATCACATGAACCCAGGAGTTCCAGACAAGCCTGAGTAACACGGCAAAACCCCACCTCTACAAAAAATACAAAAATTAGCTGGTCATGTTGGGGTACACTTGTAGTCCCAGCTACTCAGAAGGCTGAAGTGGGATGATCACTTGAGCCCAGGAGGTCGAGGCTGCAGTGAGCTATGATTGTGCCAATGTACTCCAGCCTGCGTGACAGAGAGACCCTTTCTCAAAAATAAACAGACAATGTAAGAAATCAGAAGTTAAATAAGGAGAGTGTTGATCATATAAATGTAAAGTACCTGGAATCCTCACCAAAATTCAGTAAAGTAATATGATAAAGTGTTACTACCCTTTACATAAAGAAATAGCTCTTCCAACATTCCAGAAAATTAATAAAAACTAAAAATTAAAAGTCAGTTTTAAAACAGGCTGATGAATTTGTATTATAATTAAAGTTTGAGGAATCAAAAGTAATTTATTATTTTCATGAATATTGGAACAATAAAAATATGCTTTCTGTAAGGGTAGCAAGTAGCTGATTTACAAATAAGGCATAGAACTTCAACCTAAAAAGCAAAAACAATGCAAAGCTGTGTGTGTGTGTGTGTGTGTGTGTGTGTGTCTGTGTGTGTGTGTGTATGTGTGTATGTATAATTTAAAATTAAATAAAAAACAATTGTGGTAGCTTGCGCTTGTCAGCTACTTGATAGGCAGAGGCAGGACGATCACTTGAGCCCAGGAGTTCAAAACTTTAAGGTGCTATAATTGCACCTGGAAATAGTCACTGAACTCCAGCGTGGGCAACATAGTAAGACCCTGTCTGTCAATAAAAAACAAGGAAGTAGAAAAAAATATAAAAAAGAAGTCAAGAGAATAGGAAAAAAGCCAGTCATGATGGTTAATAGTGGAGGAAGACAGTACTGAGAAAAAAGTAGAGGAGTCAGGTGAATTACACATTTAAATTTTCTTTCTTTCTTTTGAAATAGTATCTCTGCAGTAAATTATTTGGAATGTTCTATTTAAAAAAATTCATCAACCTCCATTTCTGGTATGTGACTGTAGGTCATAGATCTGAGATAACCAATGAAATGTCTTTCCAGTTGTTATACCTAGCAAGGCACTTTTTGAACCAATTTAAAGTTATTTACCAGCGAACAAAGGAAAGTATTAGCAAAAATTCTAACATTCAAATATTTATTTCTCCTTTGTAGGAAAAGTGTACTAATAGGTGCTAATTAACATTTCTTCTGTAAAATATCCAAGTTATTCTTTGTTTTCAAACCATAACTACACTTCATTGCAAATTGTTTTCATTACTTTTAAACATGCAGAGAATGAGACTGGGTTTTTAAAAATAGCCAGAATTTTGATGCACGTAAGACATTCACTTAAAACACAAAAAGTTTAGAAAATAAGTACACCTCAGAATACAAGTACTTCTTTGTCTCTCCTTAAATAATCAAAATCGTATTGCAAATTTGGGTGCTTTAGGCCATTTTATTTTGAGAAGACTGTTTAGTTGTTAGTGAAATCAAAAGAAAAATAGAAAATAAAAGTGATTTAATAAAAAGGTATGTTTTGCTGGTTTCCTTTAGGTTACTGGTTGTTTATTTTTCTCTTGTCTCATGTATAATGAATCTCTTTCACTGTTTAAAGGTATCATATTGATAACAATGAAAGACTATTTACTGAACTTATTGATGTAATTTTGCCCATTATTACTAAATATAAAAAAATTAAAATATTCTCACATTAGCATTCTAAAGTAAAAATATTTGGAATCATTTTTACTTACCACATTATCATAGATATATCTGTGTAGATATATATTATTCCTTTTATCTAAAATAATTTATTTTATTGATATTATTTATAAACAATATTCTACTGCATTAGTATACAATGCAATACAGATTGCATTGATTTTTACCCTCTAGAAAAGTTCAGAAAGATTTTAAAACATAAGTAGCCTACTCCATATAAAATTTAAATACACATGGCAACAACAGAAATTGGAGACTATTAGTTGCAGGGCAGAGGGAGAGAGGCAAGAGTTGAAAAACTAATTATTGGGTGCTATGCTCAATACCTGGGTAATGAGATCTTTTGTACCCACACCTCACTATCATGCCATATACCCTAGGTAACAAACCTACACAAGTACCCCCAGGATCCAAAATAAAAGTTGGAAAAAGAAATCTCTAAAGAAAGTAATTTATTTTCCCTTTGTTATCTCATAGAACCTTATCTGTAGTTCTCTTACCTTATTTGGTCTTGAATTATTATTTGTATTTATGGATTGTGTCACTATTAAGGGATAAGGTATTTAAAGCAGGGACTATGGTTTGCTATTCTGTGACTCTTCTACAACTCTGAACATGATTCCTAAGAGAAGTGAGTAGATGTTTGCTGACTGGACCTGGAACATGTGCATATGTCTATTATTATATTTTCTTAATATGGTATGCTTCATGTAGTGAGCTAAACAAAATAACAATGTGTATAGAGTAGTGTTTAAAATACCCCACTTCCAATTGTTTATAGTGCAAAAGAAATTATATGCTTGAAAGTTAGGTGGAATAAATGAAGATTAAATGATACAGAACTACTCAGAAAAGAGGATGACTGTGGGGAAGTGAATTTTGATCCTGCTTTTGAAGAATATGTCAAATGTAACTTAGAGAGTAAGGATATATGGAAAGAACATAGGCTGTGGATTTCAGAAAATGCTTTTATTTTTTAGCTATGCAAACTTAAGCCATTTAACGTAGGATTCTATTTTCTAATCTGGAAAAATAGGTAACAGCATTCACCTTAACTTACTGGGTGTTTTGAGGTTTAAATGAAATGTAGAATTTGATAATACTTTGTAGTTTCTAATTTTGAGTACATATCTAAAATTTTTTCATCTATTTCTTTAGGCCATCAGAGAATTAAAAAATTAACATTTAAGAAAAAATATGTTTGCCTTGTAAATAAGAAATACAGTATTATCCTTCCATATCTCATTCTTGATTTTACGATATCCAAGTTGATAATGTAGAGAGAATTTTTATATTTTATTTTGCAGTGTACCAGATAATCCTTCAGATAATTGGTATAACTGTTCAGTCAACTTAAGATTATGATATTCTTTACTATTCATTCTAGTTATTGCAACACCTGTAGAACCTATATCTTACTTTTCTGTCAGTCAGCTAGGGGACCATATGGACTTTAACGACTGGTTAGAGAATGATAATATTGATAGAATAGAAATTGACTGTGAAACAGTGAAAGAGGTTTGACTCCTACATATAAGACTATAAATCTATGAAGGGAGGAACTCCATATACTTTTTTCACCATTATTTTCTTTCACTTTGATGCATGGCATCTAAAAGCTACCTTACAAAGATTTGTTGCATGCATGCATGCATGCATGCATGAATGAAATTTAAAAGTAAAATTTTAAATTCACAAAAATGCTTTATGTAAATTGATCATGGTGCATAAGCCTTTTGATGTGCTATGGGATTCAGTTTGCCAGTATTTTATTGAGGATTTTCGCATCAATGTTCTTCAGGGATATTGGCCTGAAATTTTATTTTTTTGTTGTATCTCTGCCAGGTTTTTTACAATACTGTGTTAAAATATTAAAAACTAGTTCATTAGTATCATGAGCTCAAAGAAAGAAAGAACATATAAAAATTTTCCTGTAAGTTAATTTCTACTAAAGCTACTCTACAATATCTGTTTAATAAAAAAACACTGAAAATTTTAAATTAACATTTATAATTGTTATAAATACACATTTTAACGTGTATGCATATATATATACACATATTGAGACATATATATACAAACATTGATATATATATATATACACATACCTTGACAGAGAAAGATCACACATGTAAAAAATTTGAATTAAGCCCTATTTTTGGTTCACAAGTCTTTCTTCTTCCAGAATTTTTCTGTACATGTCTCTCAAGCAGACAAGTACCTCAGCTTTTCAGAAGCACATGTGATCCTGAAGAGATTTGAAAATATGGACTCCTGGTACTTTATGCAAGGCCATAAAACAGCTCCAATTTTCAATTATGGTTGGGTAAAATATTTCTCAGTTATGTAATATTTTTCTTGATATTCTGCAATTTTCTTTTCAGATTTTCTAGACTGTAGTAACGTTCCACTGAAATATAATAATTCTATAGTTGGGAAAATGACTAATCGCATGAAAAATAAAGGGTAGTATGAGAACATCACTTGACAAAAATATCAATCATAGTCTGCCTCCACTTGAGAGTCACAGTCTTTATAAGATATTTAATTAGTCATAGTACATTGCCTGCAGGAGCGTTACACAGAAGTCCAACCAGTGTTTTCCATGAGGTTTCACCATAGACCTGATGAATCATAATTTATCGGATGAAGCACAATAACATATGTCTACATGTTCTTTTCAATACCTCTCTTATATTTTACTTATGTATGTATTTTTCCGTCCTTAGGTTTAGGGGATACGTGTACAGATGTTACCCTCAGCAGCGTATAAGCGAGAACATAGGTTCGTAACAATTCCCATTGGTAACTATCATGCAACCAGCTAAATTCCAGGTAAGCATATGAGAATCAAAATACCAAAACTTTAAAATTCAAACAAACAAACAAATGGAAATCTGTTTCCTGCAAAGTATGAAATATTTTAAGTTTTTCCATCCAATTTCTTCAAAAAACCAAGATGGATCTCTTCTTAAACCTATACCTCTTCAAAAATTGGCCATATTGAAATTAACTTTAGAAAATATGTGTCTCTCTATCTCTCCCCTCTAAATACACACACACCCACACACACACACATACACACACACACACACACAAGCATATAAAGAAAACATACTTGTGTCTTATTATGCACAGGATATTTGCTAATATAATAGGCAATTATATTCAAAAATGATTTGCATATTCACAACGTAAAAATGCTGTCATGCTGCGGATATGCAATGAATAATTAATCAGTTATACTTCAAACAATACCTATGAAACACACACTGGTGTTTAGCAATAATCACGAAAGAATCATTGCAAATATGTATATGAAATAGACTACAGTTAGTGGAGCCAAAATGGCCAAATAGGAACAGCTCAGATCTACAGCTCACGCTGGGACACACATAGACTCAAAATAAAGGGATGGAGGAAGATCTACCAAGCAAATAGAAAACAAAAACAGGCAGGGGTTGCAATCCTAGTTTCTGATAAAATAGACTTTAAACCAACAAAGATCAAAAGAGACAAAGAAGGCCATTACATAATCGTAAAGGGATCAATTCAACAAGAAGAGATAACTATCCTAAACATATATGCACCCAATACAGGAGCACCCAGATTCATAAAGCAAGTCCTGAGTGACATACAAAGAGATTTAGACTCCCACACAATAATAATGGGAGATTTTAACACCCCACTGTCAACATTAGACAGACCCACCAGAGAGAAAGTTAACAAGGATACCCAGGAATTGAACTCAGCTCTACATAAAGTGGACCTAATAGACATCTACAGAACTCTCCACCCCAAATCAACAGAATATACATTTTTTCCAGCACCACACCTGTTCCAAAATTGACCACATAATTGGAAGTAAAGCTCTCCTCAGCAAATGTAAAAGAACAGAAATTATAACAAACTGTCTCTCAGACCACAGTGCAATCAAACTGGAACTCAGGATTAAGAAACTCACTCAAAATCGCTCAACTACATGCAAACTGAACAACCTGCTCCTGAATGACTACTGGGTACATAAAAAAATGAAGGCAGAAATAAAGATGTCCTGTGAAACCAATGAGAACAAAGACACAACATACCAGAATCTCTGGGACACATTCAAAGCAGGGTGTAGAGGGAAATTTATAGCACTAAATGCCCACAAGAGAAAGCAGGAAAGATCCAAAATTGACACCCTGACACCACAATTAAAAGAAATAGAAAAGCAAGAGCAAACACATTCAAAAGCTAGCAGAAGGCTAGAAATAACTAAAATCAGAGGATAACTAAAGGAAATAGAGACACAAAAAACCCTTCAAAAAATTAATGAATCCAGCAGCTGGTTTTTTGAAAAGATCAACAAAATTGATAGACCACTAGCAAGACTAACAAAGAAGAAAAGAGAGAAGAATCAAATAGATGCAATAAAAAATGATAAAGGGGATATCACTACCGATCCCACAGAAACACAATCTACCATCAGAGAATACTAC
This sequence comes from Hylobates moloch, assembly GCF_009828535.3. Taxonomy (NCBI): domain Eukaryota; kingdom Metazoa; phylum Chordata; class Mammalia; order Primates; family Hylobatidae; genus Hylobates; species Hylobates moloch. Next base: position 98,482,892 of record NW_026652277.1, on the reverse strand, counting down.
AAACACCTCTAGGCAAATAAACTAGAAAATCTAGAAGAAATGGATAAATTTCTCAACAAATACACCCTCCCAAGACTAAACCAGGAAGAAGTTGAATCTCTGAATAGACCAATAACAGGCTCTGAAATTGTGGCAATAATCAATAGCTTACCAACCAAAAAGAGTCCAGGACCTGATGGATCCACAGCCGAATACTACCAGAGGTACCAGGAGGAGAGGGTACTATTCCTTCTGAAACTATTCCAATCAATAGAAAAAGAGGGAATCCTCCCTAACACATTTTATGAGGCCAGCGTCATCCTGATACCAAAGCCTGGCAGAGACACAACCAAAAAAGAGAATTTCAGACCAATACCCTTGATGAACATTGATGTAAAAATCCTCAATAAAATACTGGCAAACTGAATCCAGCAGCATATCAAAAAGCTTATCCACCATGATCAAGTGGGCTTCATCCCTGGGATGCAAGGCTGGTTCAACAAATGCAAATCAATAAATGTAATCCAGCATATAAACAGAACCAAAGACAAAAACCACATGATTATCTCAATAGATGTAGAAAAGGCCTTTGACAAAATTCAACATCCCTTCATGCTAAAAACTCTCAATAAATTAGGTATTGATGGGACATATCTCAAAATAATAAGAGCTACCTATGACAAACCCACAGCCAATATCATACTGAATGGGCAAAAACTGGAAGCATTCCCTTTGAAAACTGGCACAAGACAAGGATGCCTTCTCTCACCACTCTTATTCAACATAGTGCTGGAAGTTCTGGCCAGGGCAATCAGGCAGGAGAAGGAAATAAAGGGTATTCAATTAGGAAAAGAGGAAGTCAAATTGTCCCTATATGCAGATGAAATGATTATATATCTAGAAAACCCCATTGTCTCAGCCCAAAATCTCCTTAAGCTGATTAGCAACTTCAGCAAAGTCTCAGGATACAAAATCAATGTACAAAAATCACAAGCATTCTTACACACCAATAACAGACAAACAGAGAGCCAAATCATGAGTGAACTCCCATTCACAATTGCTTCAAAGAGAATAAAATACCTAGGAATCCAACTTACAAGGGACCTGAAGGACCTCTTCAAGGAGAACTACAAACCACTGCTCAATGAAATAAAAGAGGATACAAACAAATGGAAGAACATTCCGTGCTCATGGGTTGGAAGAATCAGTATGGTGAAAATGGTCATACTGTCCAAGGTAATTTATAGATTCAATGCCATCCCCATCAAGCTACCAATGACTTTCTTCACAGAACTGGAAAAAACTACTTTAAACTTCATATGGAACCAAAAAAGAGCTCGTGTCGCCAAGTCAATCCTAAGCCAAAAGAACAAAGCTGGAGGCATCACCCTACCTGACTTCAAACTATACTACAAGGCTACAGTAACCAAAACAGCATGGTACTGGTACCAAAGCAGAGACATAGATCAATGGAACAGAACAGAGCCCTCAGAAATAATGCCTCCTATCTACAACTATCTGATCTTTGACAAACCTGACAAAAACAAGAAATGGGATAAGGATTCCCTATTTCATAAATGGTACTGGGAAAATTGGCTAGCCATATGTAGAAAGCTGAAACTGGATCCCTTCCTTACATCTTATACAAAAATTAATTCAAGATGGATTAAAGACTTATATGTTAGACCTAAAACCATAAAAATCCTGGAAGAAAACCTAGGCAATATCATTCAGGACATAGGCATGGGCAAGGACTTCATGTCTAAAACACTAAACACAATGGCAACAAAAGCCAAAATTGACAAATGGGATCTAATCAAACTAAAGAGCTTCTGCACAGCAAAAGAAACTACCATCAGAGTGAACAGGCAACCTACAAAATGGGAGAAAATTTTCGCAACCTACTCATCTGACAAAGGGCTAATATCCAGAATCTACAATGAACTCAAACAAATTTACAAGAAAAAAACAAACAACCCCATCAAAAAGGGGGCAAAGGACATGAACAGACACTTCTCAAAAGAAGACATTTATGCAGCCAAAAAACACATGAAAAAATGCTCATCATCACTGGCCATCAGAGAAATGCAAATCAAAACCACAATGAGATAGCATCTCACACCAGTTAGAATGGCCATCATTAAAAAGTCAGGAAACAACAGGTGCTGGAGAGGATGTGGAGAAATAGGAACACTTTTACACTGTTGGTGGGACTGTAAACTAGTTCAACCATTGTGGAAGTCAGTGTGGGGATTCCTCAGGGATCTAGAACTAGAAATACCATTTGACCCAGCCATCCCATTACTGGGTATATACCCGAAGGACTATAAATCATGCTGCTATAAAGACACATGCACACGTATGTTTATTGCGGCACTATTCACAATAGCAAAGACTTGGAACTAACCCAAATGTCCAACAACGATAGACTGGATTAAGGAAATGTGGCACAGATACACCATGGAATACTATGCAGCCATAAAAAATGATGAGTTCATGTTTTTTATAGGGACATGGATGAAACTGAAAACCATCATTCTCAGTAAACTATCACAAGGACAAAAAACCAAACACCGGCCAGGCGCGGTGGCTCACGCTTGTAATCCCAGCACTTTGGGAGGCCGAGGTGGGCGGATCACGAGGTCAGGAGATCGAGACCACGGTGAAACCCCGTCTCTACTAAAAATACAAAAAAAATTAGCCGGGAGTGGTGGCGGGCGCCTGTAGTCCCAGCTACTCGGAGAGGCTGAGGCAGGAGAATGGTGTGAACCCGGGAGGCGGAGCTTGCAGTGAGCCGAGATTGCGCCACTGCGCTCCAGCCTGGGCGACAGAGCGAGACTCCGTCTCAAAAAAAAAAAAAAAAAAAAAAAAAAACCAAACAACGCATGTTCTCACTCATAGGTGGGAATTGAACAGTGAGAACACATGGACACAGGAAGGGGAACATCACACTCTGGGGACTGTTGTGGGGTGAGGGGAGGGGGGAGGCACAGCATTAGGAGATATACCTAATGCTAAATGACGAGTTAATGGGTGCAGCACACCAACATGGCACATGGATACATATGTAACAAACCTGCACATTGTGCACATGTACCCTAAAACTCAAAGTATAATAATAATAACAATAAAAGAAAAAAAAAGAAATAGATTACAAATATATCATTAAAATTGATTCTGCAATTTAAGATATTTGATTTCCACCTACCAAATTATTAAAGAGGTAAATTTTACTAGGTAACCCATGGTTTTGGTTGTATATTGTACGATAAAAAGGATAAATTATAGATTTGAAAAGCTCATGAATATTACGTATTTCAATATCATACTTAGTTCGATAAGTAACACATGTAAACAGTAGTTATGACGTTTAGAGATAATTTACATCCTCCCTTTTTCCTTACTCCATAAAATATATTTGGGAAAACATACAATCAAACATTAATACAAATAAAGTCATTGATAAAAATAGAGATCACAAGAGCAATTCCTGAAGATAGGGAGAATAATAGAAATGGTTATGAAAGCATAGCAACCAAGTTAGAACAGTTACTGAGCTTGGAAAGAAACATTTAACTTCGAGCTTTTTAGCAACTATATCGAAATTGGAAATGTAAGGGATTGTATCATTCTCATTCTCTAGAAAAAAGAAGATCATCGTTTTATCTGGAAAGAAAAACTGCTAGAACTAAATGCAAGAGGAATTGTTTTTTGTAACATAACTATTTCGACATAAGTTGTTTTTAAAAAAAGATGCTAAGGTCTCTTGATATAATTTTATTTTACATTTCTAATATCCTACTAATGGTTAGCTTTAATGATTTTAAAACTTTCAAAAATGCAGTCAAATCAGTAAATTTTATTATAATTTTCTTTTCAAAATCTATAATTGATACCTTAATTTCTCATATTATAAATATTTAAAGAATAAAAAAAGAAGGTGAAGATTATCTCCAATCTAAGCCTAATAATAGTCATTATTCAGCCTTGTCATTACCCTGATCATTTTTTCTTCACTCTAGGCTCTGTTTGTCAGTATCAGCTCTTAAAATGACAACCAAATCCCGCTCAATAATTTAAATATAGTTTCTAGTCAATGTTTGCCCTTCATGTCTTTGAACATATTCCCTATATTTTATAATCACCCACATTGTGTGTCCCACTTCCCAAAGCGTAAGTTCAAACAAACAAAGAAACAAACAAGAATGTCTAGATTATCTTGGAGTTTAGGTATATGTGTGTGACTCAGATTCTAGCTATCACAGTGAGAGAACTGGATTTAAAAGGGAGCAACCTGTGGAGGCAATTGTGTAAGGGTGATGTCATCTCCAGACAAGTGCCATGCATAGGTATTTCCCGAAACAAGCAGTAAAGAGCTTGTGACATCCAGCCCTGAGTCTTATAAGACTTGGTAGTTCTGAGTTTCTGCTACAGCAGCTGCTGTGACATGTGGGTTAGATGTGATTTGTATCTGTAAAGCTACAGAATCTGAGTTATGACACTCATGGAGACTGTCTTAATTCAGCCCGCTATAACAAAGTACCATATACTAGGTGGCCTATACACAACAGAAATTATTTTTCACAGTTCTAGACACTGGAAAATTGAGATGAGGGTACCAGGATGGTGGGGATCTGGTGAGGGTCCTCTTCCAAGTTTCAGACTGCTCACTTCTCATGCATCTTCACATGGCAGACCGAGGGCAAGCTCGTCTCTGACCTCTTCTTACAAGTGCACTGCTAATCATGAGGGTGGAGTCTTCATGACCTAATTACCTCCCAAAGACCCTACCTCCAAATATCCTTACATTGTGGGTTAGAGGGACAGAAATATTCAATTCATAACTTTCTATTCTTCCCCCCCAAATTCATGTCATTCTCACATGCAAAATATATTCAACTCAACAGCCTCAAAAGTTAACTTATACTAGCATCACCTCTAAAGTTTAAAATGCAAAGTCTTACCTAAATATCATCTAAATTAGATATAGGTGCAACTTGAAAGCCAATTCATCCTGAGGCAAAATTCCTCTCCAGCTGTGAATTTTTGAAACCAAACAAATCGTGTGCATCCAAGCTATAATAGTAGGACAGGCATAAGATAAACATTCTCATTCCAAAAGGGAGAAATAGGAAAGAAGGAAGGGGTGGTGGGTCTCAAGCAAGTTCAAAACCTAGCGAGGAAACTCCAGGTGATCTTAAGGCTCAAGAATAATTCTCTTTGGCTAGATGCTCTTCCTTCTGATCCCACTGGGGTAGGTGCCCTGCCTTCCAGAATTATTGGATCAGGAGTTACACCTTTATTGCTTTGGGTGGCCCTACCTTCACAGTTTGGGGCAGCCCCTCTGCTCATGGTTTTGAGTGAAGGCCATTTGTACTGTTGAAAGCAACGTGAAGTCCCCAACACCAACACAAAATACATCCTAACTGTTCTCTCTTAACACACTTTCTCATTTTTTTTGTGATATGGATAGGCTGAGAATTTTCTCAATATTTAATTTCTAGTTCTTTTTTTCTTAATAATTTGGTCTTCAAGTCACTTATCTCATCACACATTTTACTATGAAAAGTCAGAAAGAACCAAGCACTTCTTCAACATTTTGCTGAGAAGTTTCTTCAATTAAATATTAATTTTGTTGATTGCAACCCCTACCTTCCACAAAACAACTAGAACATAAATAAAATTCAGCAAAGTTCTTTACTAGTTTATAATACAGATCACTTCTTCTCCATTGTCCAATAACATGTTTCTCATTTTCGCCTGAGACCATAATGGCAGCCATAATGCAGTGCTCTATATATGATTTATGTATTATTTAAGAAAATAGAAACTTTCTCTACCTCTCTTCTCTTTCTGAGCCCTCAACAGAATTGTCTTTAAAAGTCTCTTCACAAGAGTCTCAGCTTCTTCTAGCATATACTTCTTTCAGCTTCTATCCATTATCCAGTTCTAAAATTGCTTTCACATTTTTAGGTACTTATCATAACAACATTCCACCCTCTCAATACCAAAATCTGTTTTAGGATTCTCCAGAGAAACAGAATCAATAGATTATATATATATATATATATATATATATATATATATATATATATAAATTGGCTCACAGGAAGCTGGAAGTTGAGAAATTCCACAATCTGCTGTCTGCCAATTGGAGACCCAGAAAAGTTGGTGGCATAATTTGAAGTTCTGAGACCCAGAGAGTCAATGATGGTTCCAGTGTGGGTATGAAGGCATGAGAACCAGAAGCACTCATGGCAAAAGATCAATGTCTCAGCTCACACAGTAGGGCAGAGGGCAAATTCAACCTTGCTCCAACTTTTTATTCTATTCAAGCTCTCAACAAATTGGATGGTGCCCACCCACACCGGGGAGGGCCACATGCTTTACTCAGCCCACCAATTCAAATGCTAATCTCTTCCAGAAACATCCTTAAAGACATACCCAGAAATAATGTTTAACCAGCTCTCTGGGAATCCAGTGGCCCAGTCAAGTTTTTAATTTTTTTTTACTTTTTTTTATTTTTTTAGTTGGAGTCTTGCTCTGTCACTCAGGCTGTAGTACAGTGGTATGATCTCGGCTCACTGCATCCCCTGCCCCCTGGGTTCAAGCAATTCTCCTGCCTCAATCTCCCTAGTAGCTGGGATTACAGGCGTGCACTACCACATCCAGCTAATTTTTTGTATTTTTAGTAGAGACTGCATTTCACTGGTCTTGAACTCCTGACGTCAAGTGATCCGCCTGCCTCAGCCTCCCAAAGTGCTGGAATTGCAGGCGTGAGCCACTGCACCCAGCCCCAGTCAAAACATAAAATTCACCATCACAGAAACCATGAGCTCTACCTTCAGCCAGTTGAAGGATAAAATCCTGAATTTGACTCTTAGCATTCTTAGTCCTATGTCTACAGGAGGTAAAGTTCTCAGCATACATAAAGCTTTCAGATTGTGTATATACTGCTTAAACTGATAATTCAAATTCCTGAGCTCATCCTTTTCTTTTCCCAGTCTGTCTAGCAACATTAAGAAAAATCAGCCAATTACATTATATTTCTAAATTTGAGACAAATATTCAAAAGTATCATATACTCAGTCACTGAGATATTTGCTTCTTATAAGTGGTGGGTTAGGAGTACCCAATGGTGATTATTTATTTATCTCCATTGTCAGATCATGCCATGGGCAATCAGTGCTCTTTGAACTGCTGAAAATAGTGTCATCATGAGAGGAGACTGTTCCCTTGACTTTGACCCCCTTGACCTTGACCTTGTGCCTTCATGAGCAGGAACGGAAAGGGCTCATTTCACTCAGCTTGCAGTCCACGGATGGCTAAGAGTTAACAGCTCACTAAAGGGTGACTTAGGGCCAAGATTCCAGGCTTGAGGGTAGAGTTTAGCCAGGAGCCCAGCCATTCTGCAACAATCAGAATCTATTATCTAATCGTGTTCCAGAGTCAATTCCAAAAACCCCAGAACCATTTCTGAACAAACTCATCTTCGTAAATCTCTTCCTTTTGAACCATTCTCAGTACCAAAATCTGTATTAGTTATGGAAACAGAACCATTAGGATATACATTAATCCATTCATGTATTATAATTATTACATATATATAAATGTCATACTAAACACAGTAATGAATACATTAATGTTATACTGAACAAATTTAAAACTCATTCTCACGGATAAGTAGAATCAGCATTCAAAATATCTTGACATTAAAAAGTATAACATCTAAAAATAACTTTATGCATAAATATATTGGCATGAGCGGCCTAAATCTCCCACAGATGCATAAGATTAAGATGGATAGGGCCTACCATAAGCATGTGTGTGATCAAGTTTGATTTATAAATTAGTCACAGTACTCTTGCATTTTGGGGCCTTTATTAAGTGATGTGAGGGTTACTTGAACATAAACACTGCAATAACCATAATAGTCAATTTAATAATCAGGATGGCTAATTGAATAATATGTGATACACTGGATAAAAAAAGATTCATGTCCTAAGAGGGAGGGAGAAAGATGATGTGAGATTTCATCATGCTACTCAGAATGGCACATAATTTAAAATATCTGAACGGTCTATTTCTGGCATTTTCCATTTAATATTTTGGACAGTAGTCAACTACTTTGACTATACAGTTACCACAGGTAACTGAAACTATGGAAAGTGAAACTACAGATAAGTGGGGACTACTGGACAGTTACTCTTTCCGCCAGCATTCCACAAGTGACTGCACAGCCTTTTACCAGTGTAACTCTGCAGTAAGGGAAGGGAGACAATCATGAGGTAGAAACTTAAATATGCATTCATTCACTCTAAGGAAAGTAACAGGCAAGGCAAGGGTTACAAAGAAAAGAACAAACTACTCTACCTAGCAAGCTCACTTCAAGGACAATTATAAGGTAACACTGTCCGGAAAGGCAAGGCCAAAGAAATGGGCTCCAGACACCCCCAATCCAGAGCAAGGTTGAAGGGGAAAAAAAGAGAAGGACAAATTCTTTTACTGTTACTCCTTTCCCTGGTTTCTTCAGCATGATTATGTTTTACAAATGTCTGTATTTGGCCAGTTCTTGTTTTCCTTTCAATGCAGCTACAAGGTCACCAGCTATGCAAGGCCACAAGTTATGTTATGCTATACGTTACGTGACATATCACTGTATGATTAACTGCTTTTGTTTTGCTTCTGTAGGTCTGCTTATAAAAACCCCACTCTGTCTTTGTTCAAGGCTCAGCTTTTTGTATGCGAATCCACTGAGCCAGCGCGTACCTAAAATAAACAATCCTCCTGTTCTCCATATCGATCTCTCCTGTCCTCAGTTTCCCACAACAATCAGACCTTTTAAGGACTACTGGACACTGTCCCTGAACCCATATTAACTTCAGGAGACATAAAACATCACTGGTGTCTACCAGTCAGAACTGGGGCTTATGGAGGTCAGGTGAGCAGTGGAGTTTTTACACAGGTTCAAATCACAAGGGGCCCAGTGAGTCCCCAGACACACCCTGTGGTTACTTCCCCAGTTCTGGAATGCATAATAGGAATATACGTACTCAGCAGCTGACTTGTGGAGTGAAGATTGTTATGGTAGAAAAGAACAAGTGGAAGCCACTAGAACTATCTCTAACCAGGAAAACTGTAAACCAAAAGCAATACAGTATTTATGAAAAGATTGCAGAGATTAGTTCCATCACGAAGAATTGAAAAATGCAGGGGTGGTGATTTCCATCTTCTCCCAATTCAACTCCTCTATTTGATCTGCGCAGAAGACAGATGGATCTTGGAGAATGACGGTAGATTATCAAAGTCTTAACCAGGTGGTAATCCAAATTGCAGCTGCTGTACAAGATGTAGCTCTATTGCTTGAGCAAATTAGCACATCTCCTTGTCCCTAGTACACAGCTATCGATCTGGCAAACTGTTTTCTTCATTCTTGTTCATAAGGACCACCAGAAGTAGTTTGTTTTCAGCTGGCACTACCAGAAGTATACTTTTTCTGTTTTACCTCAGGGTTATAAAAATTCTTCAGGCCATTGTCATAATTTGGTTCATGGGGATCTTTATTATCTTTACTTTCTATAAGATATCATGCTGGTTCATTACACTGATAACATTATGTTAATTAGACCAAGTGAGCAAGAAGTAGCAACCACTCTGGACCAATTGGTAAGACATTTACATTTCAGAGGGTATAAGTCCAACAGAAAATCAGGGGACTTCTAACTCAGTAATATTTCTAGGGGTCCATAGGGCCTGTCAAGATATCATTTCTGAACTGAAGGATAAGTTGTTGCATCTGGTTCCTCCTACAGCCAAAAAAAAAAAAAAAAAAAAAAAAAAAGAGAGAGAGAGAGAATACGTAGCGGCCTTTTTAGCTTTTAGAGGTAAAATATTCTTTATTTGGGTATTCCCATTTACCTAGTGATCTGAAAAGCTGCTAGTTTGAGTGGGACCCATAATAAGGGAGGGCTTTACAGGAGGTCCAGATTGCTGTGCAAGCTACTCTGTCCCTTGGGTTGTATGATCCAGTAGATCCAATGGTGCTCAAAATGGCAGTGACAGGCATTCTGTTTGGAGCCTTTGATAGGTTCCTATAGGTAAATCATAGTACAGGCCCTTAGGAACAAAATCTTGCCATCTGCTGTGGCTAACTACACTCCTTTTGAGAAACAGCTGTTGGTATGTTACTGGACCTTAGTAGGAACTGAATTATCACATGGGTGATAATTCAACCATGTGACCTGAGTTGCCCATAATGAATTAGATGTTATTAACCTACCAAGTCACAACATTGTACCTTACATAGCAGCACTTCATCATCAAATGGAACTTTTATATATGGGATTGGGTTTGAGAAGGCCCTGAAGGCACAAGTAAGCTACACAAAGTGGCCCAAATGCCCATGGTTGCCACTTCTGCCACACTGTCTTCTCTCTGTGAGCCTGCATCTATGGCTTCATAAGGAGTTCCCTAGGATGACATGAAAAGGAAAGAAGACTTGGGCCAGGTTGTTCCCTGTGCTTGGAAGAAGAAATGGCCAAAAGGGCAATAATATACGGATTCACGGGCTGTTTCTGTAGCCAATGGTTTGACTGGATGATCTCAGACTTGAAAAGAACATAAATTGGAAATTTGGGAAAGAAGTTTGAAGATAGACCTGGCCCCAAATATGGCACCATTCCCCAGGGTGATCAGCCAGCTAACTACCTGGTGGCAGATTGGTTACTTGAAACATTGTCATCACAGAAGGGGCATCGTTTTATTTTTAATAAAGTAGAAAATTACTCTGGATATGATTTGCCTTCTCTGCATGCACTGCTTCTGTCAAAACTACTATCCATGCGCTTACTGAATACCTGATCACCATCATGGTATTCCACATAGCATTGCTTCTAATAAAAAAACAAAACAAACAAACAAAAAAACCTCACTTCATGGCAAATGAAGTGATGCATTGGGCCCATACTCATAGATTTCCCTGGTCTTACCATGTTTCCCACTATTCTGAGATGACTGGTTTGATAAAACAGTGAAAGAGTTTTCTGAAAGCTCAGTTATAGTGCCAGAGAGGTGATAATATCTCACAAGATGGAGCAAGGTTCTTTAGAAGGCTGTATATGCTCTAAATCAGTGTCCATAGATGAGTTGTTTCTCCCATTGCCAGAACTCATGGTCCAGGACAGGAAGGGTAGAAATAGAAGTAGCACCATTATTCCTAGTGACCCACTAAAAAATTTTTGCTTTTTGTTTCTGAAACTGTATGCTCTGCTAACCTAGAGATCTTAGTTACAAAGAGGGAAGTGCTTTCACCCAGAAAAGAAAATAAAAAATGATTCCTGACACTTAGTTAAGACTGCCACTGGGTCACTTAGAACTCCTCATTCCTCAGGATCAACAGGCAGAGTTACTACACCGCCTGTAGTTATTGACTCTGACTACTAGAGTAAATTGGTCTACTGTTCTACAACAGAGGTAAGGAAGGCTATATCTGGAATAAAGATCATTGAAAGCATTTCTTGGTATTACAATGCTCTTTGATGAAGGTCAAAGGAAAACAGAAAACAACTAAATCCAGTCAGGACTACTAATGGCCAAGGTTCTTCAAGAATAAATGTCTAGGTCACCCAAGATCAGCTGAAGTACTTAATGAAGCCAAAAGAAATACAGACTGGGTAGTAGAAGAAGCAGGGATTTATCCTAGGTCGTAGCCAGCTGTGACCGTGTGACTAGTTACAGAAAAAGATAACTGTAATTGACATGAGCGTTTCCTTCTTATTTTGTTATAAATATGTGCACATTTGTATAAATTTTTTTTATTGTCTCTCTTATTTCGTGGTCATGTAACATAAGATATATAACATAGTATTTAAGTATTGTTAATTTTACATCATGACAACAAACTACATCTTTATGTTCCCCCAAAATTTACGTGTTGAAATCCTTGCTCCTAGTGTGATGCCATCAGAAAATGAGGCCACTGGGAGGTAACTATTAGACATAAGAAGGTGGAGTCCTCACGAATGGGATTGGTGCCCTTACAAAAGGGACCCCAGGGCTGGGCGCGGTGGCTCATGCCTGTGATCTCAGCACTTTGGGAGGCCAAGGTGGGTAGATCATGAGGTCAGGAGAACAAGACCTTCCTGGCCAACATGATGAAACGCCATCTCTACTAAAAATACAAAAATTAGCTGGGCATGGTGGCACGAACCTGTAGTCCCAGCTACTCGGGAGGCTGAGGCAGAAGAACCACTTGAACCCGAGAACCAGAGGTTGCAGTGAGCTGAGATCATGCCACTGCACTGCAGCCTGGCGACAGAGTGAGATTCCGTCAAAAAAAAAAAAAAAAGTTAATTAATTAAAAAAAAAAGGGACCCAGAAAACTTTTTTTCCTCTTCTACTATGTGAGGATACAAGGAGTCAGCAGTCTGCACTCTGGGAAAGAACCCTTAGCTGAACTCAATCATGTTGGCACCCTCATATTGAACATCTATCCTTAAAAACAGTGAAAAATACATTTCTGCTCTATAAGCCACCCAGTCTGTGGTACTTTGTCATATGAAACCAAACTGACGAATGAGGAATCTATCATAGTAATTAAGTTATGGGATATGAAGAAAAATAAATGTCACTCAATGACTTTACCTCCTTTTTAGAGCGGGTGGTGATACATTTTCCACTGGACACAAGATAGATGTATCAAGTTAGGAGATTCAGACCTTGCTATTGTCTTCATTTGGAGATTGAGTATGAAAGAGATGCATATGGGTGGTTAAGTTAACAAGGGGTGGACTTACAATGTTTATTTGTCAATTTTACCGGGCCACATGGTACTCAGATATTTGCTTAAACATTGTGGATGTTTCTGTAAAGGTGCTTTTGCATGACTTTACATTTAAACTGGTAGACCCAGTAAAGCACATTGCCATCCTTAATGTGGGCAGGCCTCATCCAATCAGTTAGATGCCAGAAAAGACCTAAAGGCTTACGCTCCCTGGATGAGGAGGGATTCCTTCTGTCCGACTACCTTTTAGCTGGGACACCAGGTTTTTTTCTTTTCTTTTCTTTTCTTTTCTTTTCTTTTTTCTGCCTTCCTTCTTAAACTGAAAGATTGGCTCCTGGGTCTAGAGCCTGTTGGCCTGCGGACTGGAATTATAGCTTTGGCGGTCTTGGATCTCAGGCCTTTGGACTGGGAGTGTTATGGCATTGGCTCTTCTGGTGTAGGCTGCAGATCTGGCTGCTTGTTAACCTGCCTAATCATGTGGGTCAATTCCTTATAATAAATCTCTTTCTATATATATTCTATTACAAAATATATATTCTACATATAATATATATTATATATATTTTATAGATATATATTTTATATATAATATATTATATATCTATATATATCTCCTATTGGTTCTGTTTCTCTGGAGAACCCTAATATAGCAGCTCATATCTATATATTACATTATTCAAAAATTATTTTTTCTAACAATGCCATTCTTTTGCTGCAATCTTTTTGGATATTGACTCTACTTTTTATTTCTAAGGATCAATTTCAAGGTTATTCAGTGTGGCATAAATGTATTCACCCCAGTTACGGATAGGGTTTTGTTTTTAATTTGAATTAAACACAAGGCCCAAGTCAGAGGAGTTTACTTTGTCATGCTCACTATTGTATATAATTTATCATTTGTTGCTGACTCTTCTAGTCAATTCATAATTGTTTCTATTGTGCCAGATGACATGACATTGTACAACAGTTCTGTGAAATATACTACATTTACTACCACTCAGCCATTGAGTTTTATTCAAATAGTATCTGAGTCTCAGATGTCATGATTAACTCTTGGTCAGTCATGGCTCTAAGAAGGTCCTATGAGGTGTTACATAATATGATACCTGTGGCCCAGCCCGGTGGCTCCTGCTTGTAATCCCAGCACTTTGGGAGGCCAAGGCAGGCGGATCACCTGAGGTCAGGAGTTCGAGAACAGCCTGGCCACCATGGCTAAATTCTGTCCCTACTAAAAATACAAAAATATTAGTTGGATGTGGTGGCATCCTGTAGTCCTAGCTAATCAGGAGGCTGAGGTGAGAGGATTGCTTGAACCTAGGTGGTGGAGGTTGACAATGAGCCAAGATAACGCCACCACACTTCAGCCTGGGCGACAGAGTGAGGCTCTGGCTCTATGAAAAAATAAAAATAAAAAATAACAAATATGGTAACTGTGTACCTCAAGATGTCTGTGCTTAGGGCTGTCTCTTCCTGCAACTTTCTTTCCCCCTGACTTTCTCATAGTTATTTCTCTTATTTTATATATATCTCTGCTTAAATGTCGTTTCCTTAGAGTTCTCCCTTTGTTGTCAATCTAAAATAGCTTTCTACTCACCATATCTTCTCCTATTGCCCACTTTATTTTCCTTTGTAGCAAGTGATAACATTAGGCAACATACCACACTTTCCCTAACTTATATTTTTCAGTCTTCTCCATAAAATTTTAGCTTCCCAAAAGAAGACAAGCTTTTTCTTTATTCATCTGTTTTTTCTTTATTCATCTGTTTTTTCTTTTTTTTTTTCCCTAACCATTCCCCCAAAATAGTTGCATGTCTGACAAGTAGTAAGTATAACAACTGATAATATTCTGTTGGGTGAATATATGAATGACTAAATGAGTGAATAAATAAACTTTTATTTTAAGTACTCACCAAGCATCCTTTAAATAATTCTGGCATCATGTTAAAAATCAACACAAATCCTTCCCATTTTTTTAAATGTAGACTTACATAAACCTTTCTTATGTGACATCTTGATTGTTTACATCTTGCTAAAGATTTTATAAATAGACAACATGTTCATTCTTTTCCCAATATGATTTCAATTCTATAATTTTGACATTCACCAGCCCAGAGAATACAGGAGTTCCTCAGATTATTTAATTTTCCTAGAAGACAATCTCTGAAATAATGAATACCTGAGGAAATAATGAAATCATGAATACTTGAGGCTTTCCTAGAGCATTTTCAGTATCATTTGGAAATAGACCCAGGATAGCAATCAGTTATTTTTTTGTGGTATCCTCTTGTAAAGTCACTTAATAAAGTACTGGATAAAAGAAGTAGATTTATATTATTTCTGCTCTTCTCAGAGGAGCTTTATTTTAGACTTAACTGACTTCCCCTACCTACTGAACAGCATCTCTAAAAGAATGTTACTAATTTCCAGTTTGTTAGCCACTCTTCAATCCACAAACAATGACTCATTAGTTAACAGAACATCCCTTCACTCAGCCCCTCCCTCCATTCTGCCATGGATGCCACCTCCAGCACTGCACAACTACTGAGTGTCCTCACTAGGAAATGTGTTTATTCTCAAAAACAAATGTCTGTATCAGACATGTTGGGTGAATTATAACTTTATTTTTTATGTAGTACGTATATTTTCAAGATATAATAGCTAATTAGAGGCACTTGGAATTATTAATAGTGAAGTTACCTATTTGAGCACCCTGACATTTCACATAGAATGTGACCAGTTTCAAGCTATACTAAGAAATTAATGCTGTATAATTTATATCATAAATATCTGTAACTGTAATTTTTTCTTATGAAATTAGGTTTAATAAATATTTGTAAGTTACTTTTACATGATTTCATTTTTTTAATTCGGTCTGTGGGGGATGTAATTTTCACATACCTGTAATGTAAAATTACAATTCCCAGTGCTATTTTATGATATTAATTCATCTGATACATAGAAATAATAACACCTGGCTGTGCGCAGTGGCTCACACCTGTAATCCCAGCACTTTGGGAGGCGAAGGTGGGCGGATCGCCTGAGGTCGGGAGTTCGAGACCAGCCTGACCAGCAAAGTGAAATCCCGTTTGTACTAAAAATATACATATATATATATAAATCAGCTGAGTGTGGTTGGGTGTGCCTGTAATCCCAGCTACTTGGGAAGCTGAGACAGGAGAATCACTTGAACCCAGGAGATGGAGGTTGCAATGAGCCAAGATCGTGCCATTGCACTCTAGCCTGGGCAACAGAGTGAGATGCCATCTCAAAAAAAAAAAAAAAAAAAGAAAGAAAGAAATAATAACACCTAACTATTGAGGTAAGTTTTTTTGTCATATATATGTATATGTACATATATATCATTAATAAAGTGATACTTGGAAAATCTGGAATATTATCTATACCACCTCTCATTAAGTAACATTATTAAGTTAACAATCACTTATATTCTGTTTTCTATTTTGAGTGTATTAATTTGATATTCAACTACTCTTATTAGAAGTAGTACTTGTAAGTAAAACTAGCGAAATTAAAGATAAATATTAATATTCAACAGAATATTTCAGATGTATTTTCACTATAATTAACACTAAAATAATTTCCTCTTATAACTCACAATGTATGTAGTTCTTATTGTGGGATAATTAGTCTCTGTCTAGTCATTGAAAATTACTTTGAAATACAGTTTTAAATGTTGGAAA
Organism: Hylobates moloch; assembly: GCF_009828535.3. NCBI lineage: Eukaryota > Metazoa > Chordata > Mammalia > Primates > Hylobatidae > Hylobates > Hylobates moloch. Next base: position 98,466,431 of record NW_026652277.1, on the reverse strand, counting down.
TAGTGTCCTGAGCTTGTGTGTTATGTTATTTTCTTGTATTTCAGAAAGATCACTCTCAGTATAACTCTGGGAATGCTTGCAGCTGCACACTTTTGAAAGATCACATAAATGTACATTTGAATGTGTAATCATTCTTGCATATGTCAGTACTTTACTTGAAATCTCAACTAAGAAAGGATAAAGCCTTGATAGTCACATATAGCATGAGAGAGAAAAAACATATATTTCTACTAGGCCTCATATCATAAAGAGAATAGGTATGGATTGAATACTAATGACATTGGGGACTTCTTTTGAAAGCTCATAACAGATCAACCAGGTTCTATAAGTTCTTCTGAAGGAAAACTCCATTTCTAGATAAATACGTCTCCTAGTTTTTACCTATAGCTTTGTATTTCTAATTTTATTTAGTATTTGGGTAATTTAAACATATTTAAACAGTACGTCTATGTTAAAATTTTTTATCCATTCATCTGTTGATGAATAATAGGTTGATTCCATATATTTGCTATTGTGAATAGTACGGAAATGAATGCTTAGTATGTGGAATCTTAAACGATTCAAGTCATAGAAACAGAGTAGAGTGACTGTTACAGAGGATGGAGGATTTGAGTGGGGGTGGGGGGTGATGATTAACGAATACAAAATTTCAGACAGGAGAGAAAACAAAATATATATATAGTTCTATGGCACAGCATGGTGAATATAGGTTAATAATAGAGTATTAAATACATTTCAAAATTACTAGGAAAGTACATTTCAAATGTTCTCATCACAAACATATTAAATATTTAAAGTGATGGATATGTTAACTAGTTTGATTTAATTACTCCACATTCTATTTATAAATCAAAACATTGCTTTGTACATCATACATTTATAAAAACTATCAATTTACGATTCAACAAATTTCTAACAATATACTGAATAACAAAATGAACTAAAATTAAATAAAAACATAACATTGGCTCTTAAAATGTCTAAAAGTAGAAAAAATAGTAAAAGTTGTAAAAGTAAAACCAAAATAAGTTGTTAACACGTGAGCAAATTTTTAAGTATGTTATTGTGTGCAATGCTAATTTTCAAATTTTACTACATGATTAGAGAACAGAAAACTTTAACTTGGAAAATATAGCCAATTTTTCATAAGCACTGTAAACATTCCATACTTTCTGGGGCCGAATGAGATAATACATTTTTACTGTCAATAATTGATGTCACAGATATTAATGAAATAGCTCACTAATAATGGCTTTCCATAAAGACGTGCACATTTCAACTTTATATTCTAGATACAATGCTTTTGTTAGTATTACTTCACTGCTCTATAGCTATAATATATTTTGTTAATAAATACAGTAGCATTTGTATACTGTTGATTATTGGTCTTATTTGTACAACTAAATAGCTCAATCTGCAGAGTTTCTTAAATTGTTGCATTTCTCAAAAAGTTTCATGTAATTTAGCATATTTTCTCCAAATGCCATTCATTTTACAGGTAGGCAAAATTAAATATATATACATCCACACGCTAAAATTTGTCATTTTAGTGACTGTTTATACGTTATTAGACATGTCTATCATCTTACAAAATGCATAATTTAAAAAATTTGATATTCGTTAATATATTACACTTTCAACTACCCAAAGCAATACTAATTTTTCTTTTTTCCCACAAAATTAAAACAATATGACTCAATATTATTTGTTAGTTAATATTTTTCCTATCAGAACTCCATAGCTAATGTTCTACTTGATCTTTTTGGCACTGAACTTTAAAAAAACAAGTCTCATTCTGTAATAATTTTATTTTTATTTTAAAAAATATTTCAGCTCATGATATTAAACCAGATACATTCATATTTATTTTACAATTCCAAATGATAATATCAGTTGTTTATATGGATTAGAAATTAGTTTTATATCTTACTTTTGATTATTATTTGTTAGCATTTTGTAGCAACATTTATCAATATGGTGGCAGTTCATTGTCATGACTATTTGTTAATAACATCTTTATTTTTTCTATTTTCTTTACATTTAAAATATTCTAAATTCCTTTCTCATATTATAGACCTGACATTTGTAATACTAATCCCATTCTTTACTGATTTTAATGGAGATTATTTTACTATGCCAATAGTAAAATAGAGTTACTCTGTTAACTGTACTTTTCTCCAATTTTATTCAAGTGGCTATTCATTTTTACGGTGGTCTCATTTCATAACCTTTTTTTCGCAGTATCTATGCTTTTTAAAGAAAATATTTGTGTCAAGCTAGCTTTCTCATCTCTAGCAGATCTCATAAAGAATTATACTTTTCAGTGTCAATATTAGTTTCTATTTTGGTTTATGTTGCAAATTTTTATGGGCCGTATTTGAGCTTTGTATATTCAGTGAATTAATTTGTATGAGCAGAAGTCTGAACAATCTAAATAATTGCTTACAAAATAGTAGGTTGTTTTTATTTTAATCTTCTTGCCATTTCTGTGGCCACTATTAAAATCTTACGTGATCTAAACTTGATAGACTGAATGTTATATATGTTTTCCATCAAAGCGATGCACCCGTACTCCTGGAAGAGTTGAAAGATTCTGGAGCGACTGCTTTCTCACCTGCCAAGAATTGAAATGGCACATTTCCTGTGTGGCTGTGGGCTCCATTTAGCCTCTGTTCTCTTGCTAGGATCATGTTGTATGCTGCGCAATGCCCTAGCCACAAACTTTGAGAAAGCTAATGGCTACCAGATAACAGAAAATTTATCTTCTCAAAAAGAAGGCTGGCCAAATTTTGTGCTTTTTATTTTGCTAAAACTAACTTATGTGAAAATCCTGCTCCTGCCATTTTGTTTTTAATAATACATTTTGCCTGTCTCAGTTGCCATATGAAAAAAGCTACTATTTTTTTTTGCAGGTGATTTTTAAAAAGTCAGAAGCTGTTAAGTAGACCATAAGAAAAAATACCAGTTTAAAAACTATTTTTACCATGTATGCTTATAACTATTAAAATTGAAAAGTTAATATCTATTATAATGAATATTATCCAATGCTATATAATGAGAACCCATCTATGCTTCTCTGAAAATATCCTGGATTACAGATCTATCCAGCTTGAACTTAACTTATATAACTCCAATCATCATTCATTTTTGGTGTATAAATATAAAAGAAACAACACAGCTAAATAGTTTTAAATGTATAATTAATCCCTATGGCCTCATTATACTTGATACCTTGTACCAAGGTAAGTAAATACAAGTATGGAAGAATAAACAGGTTGTTAACAGATAGATGGATGGATGAATCCATAATACATAACTTTGTTAAAGCATATTTAAAAATACCTAACTTATTGAAAGATTGTTTGAATAAGCTTAGATTATCCTATAACTTATAACATCTGATTAATTTGCATGTTTACATAGTGTTCATGTAACAAGAGATATTCTATTTGTAATTAAATAAAAACACTAAAATATCCTTAAAAGCAAACAAATCTATTATCCTTCTTTCTTAAACATGTGCATATTTGTTGTAAGTGTTTGATGTTTTCTGGCTATGTTTTTCTATTAAAGGTCTTCGCTGAAAAAAAAAAAAAAGAATGACATGTAATGGAAGCTTTCAAAGTTATTGTTGATACGTGGTATCTTTTACAAAATTGAGAAACATATGTTAAAATTTAAAACATCAAATAAACCATTTGAGGATTGTGTTTAAATTTGTGTTATTTTCTGCTACATTTTGTGGCTTAATTATGTGAAATTTTACTCTGCAATTGTATTTTGCAGCTATTTTACTATGAATAATTTGCATTTTTTTCTGTTTTCCATGGAGTTTAAATTAAAGACAATCAACTTTTCAGTTATGAGAGCAGGGCAGTATCACCTTTACATTGTACCAAAAATAACAAAAGATAGAGAAATCACATAGTTTTCTGAGGAATGCAAAAAATGTATCATTCCTCTCTTGCATTTTTGGATGCTGTTTTATAATGCTTTTTACATTTAGTCAGCATTTTTGAAAATTGTACAGAGTAGAAATCTTTTAAGAAGTGCCCTAACAGCAAGAAAAGCCATGTTATCTTCTATTCATAAAAAAGATCATTTTGGAAAGGTACTTTCCTTCAGTAGCTTTTGGAGGCTGTTTATATAATGTAGCTGCAAAATAACATTTTCAGATAAATTTTAAAAATTATGAAAATATAAATTGTATAGTGTCAACAAATAGGACTGTATTAAATGATAGAAAATGTCCTAAGTGTACAAATCGAGAAATAGTACTGTCATATCACATTGAATTATAAATGCAGAGCTAACCTGGTATCTGTTAGAAAGAGAATGGAATTTGACAACTACATCATTTAACTTATAATGGTATAAAAAATCAGGAGAAAAAGTTCCCCAGGTATTGTAGGAACTTACACAACTTGTATCAGTATTCTGGAGGGTGACGAAATTGGTAGTTCACTGATTATTTTGGCCTTCACTCATCACAAGGTTGTCTAGATTAACACCAAAATTTTTCTGGGTTAGCAAAGCTACCAGGTCACAGGAGGGAAATTCTAACCAATCACTTCCATATTATGCCTTAAAAAATCTAAACACAGAAATTATATTAGAATTTGCAGCCAGAGAATTAATTCTGATTGGAAATGTGTCATTTTCATACTTAGACCTGTTCATTTTAATCTCTATTCTCATTTACTCTCATTTAGTTATTTCTCAGTTGCTTGATAATTAAAATAATTATACAGTATGCATATATCACACTTCCAAATTAACAATCTGGCCTCTTATACATTATCTCAATCTCTGCCAAATATAGACTTGTCTTTCTCTCACTTCTTTCTTGTTTACAGTTACTTTGCATTTCATGGAGTATTGGAAGACTCAGTTTCATCCCATTCATCTTTCAAGGATCAGCTCAAATATTACATTTTCTAATACCACAGGCAAAAGTCATTGACTATCCATCAAGACAGATTCTTGATTAAATTTTTAAAAATACATTTCTACATGTGTTGAATTAAAAATCAGGACCCGTAACCCATAGAAATACACATATATCTTCAAAACTTAGTATGTGATGTCTTTAATGTTGATAAAACTATATTATTCATGTACATAAGAGTTATAGAAATGAATACCAAAAATTCTACCCAAAGAATAACAGTAATTCTTTCTTCGAGAGTACTAAAAATGTTCTGAATAAAAAGGGAAGAAAAACAAGCTATCAAAATAAAGTCTCAGTGATATGCCACTTAGTTATGCCGTGTAAATTCACATTAAAATTAAAAACCCACATTTTAAATTTATCTGTGGTCTTGGGCTGCTTGATATTTGATTTAAAAGCAGTTAATTGAAGAGTAGTAATTTTAAAAGTAGTGAATGGGGTTTTAGTTTTTTATTTGTTCATTTGTATGGGTGCTGTATTGTTGATTGATTTCTTAATGGGATTCTTTTAACTTCAATGGGAATGTGTAAGATAATTAAATTACGTAAAGCCTGGAGCAGCTTAAAAAAGTCTTGGGCTCAGTAATGTTATCACCTTATATTAATATATTGGATTGCCCCCAGGAAGATCAAGATCTTTTCAGTATTTATGCTAATAGTAAAGTAGGGCAGGTATACAGAGGGGAAATAGAATGTCTATACATCAATAATGGGAAAATTGAAAAAAAAAGATATTTCATGTTTAGATGAAACAGAATCAGAAAGCAGGTCTCCTTTAGCTACTTTGGTACAGAATGAATGGTGCTCACACTTATAATTTTACTACCATTTACTTTGGAACACTCCACAGTGTAGAAATAGGCTCAGCATAAATGCTAAACATGTCATTACAAATACTTCATGTTATGATGAATATATTTGGTCATTTCCCTTGGAGTCACTTCCCAAGATGGTTATTTTATAACACTTTAATATAAATGCTTAACCTTTAAAAATGTAGTTCTTTTGGAGAAAATCCCAGATGTGCATACAATTAGAACCAACATCAAATATTTTGTGTTGCCAGATCACTAATTAAATTCCTGCACATAACCTTTTTCTTCCTGAAATGCAACATTTAGTAAATTATTTTATAATTATGCAAACAATTTTTTGTATAGCTTTTACATTTTAATGAGTTTGGGGTAAACCAATTTAGAATTAAATCAGATTCTGAAAAAAAAAAAAAGTGTTGTACTAAAGAGCTGCCATCTAATTGTAATAACACACACTACTTTCCATGAGTCTGTAATTCCTTTGCCATTTAAAAAGTCACAAATTTTATGCTTAATTTTTTGTTTTTTTGCCTTTTTATGGGAAGATGTTTAAATATTTAAATTCACAAAGGACTCATAAGAATCTTCCAAAGTGAAGAAAAACTGTTCTCTCTCCCATAACCTTTTCTTTAATATTACCTTTCAAAAAAGTTTCTAGAGCTCCTATATTCTATTTGGTTAGATTAGCCTTCAGTACACTCAAAGTCCAGGGATCAAAGTAGGCAAAAATATAATGCCCAACTTTATTTCCTTGATTTCATCAATAATTTCATCAGACATTGTATAGAACAGTATTCTATTAATAGGACTAAATATGCATTAGTTGTTAAATAAAATGAAAATTATGTAGCAGAATAATTATCTTGAAATATTGGACTTTTTAAATTTGTTAAATATCTTTAGCCCTTTAGTTATTATTAGCCCTCTTTCAATTTCCTGTTTTTCAGAACGTAAAGGAGTATAAATGACCTGTAGGAAATGACAAACTTACGTCTAAGGTCTAAGGGACATACATACTGACAAACATATTATGTCTGAGGGAATCCTATAAATAAAGAACTGGAGTGAATAGCTGAAGTTCTGACAAAAAATATGGGAAACATTTGGTATTATAGCTGTCTGAGTCTTCCACTAAAGTCTTTGTACCATGGTATGCTTTAAAAAAATATAAGAATGGACAAAGAGGAGTCAAAGTTATTATAGGACTAAGAATATGAGATAGATACAAACAAACACATATGTATATATATGTTCATAGATACAAACACACACATATGTGTATATATACATATGTTTTGGTACAGTTCTTTCATTTTACTTAATTAATATTGACCTCCTACCATCAAACATCTTTTAAGTATAAAGGTGAAAGAAAGAAGTAATTAGAGAATGGAGAATTCAAAACACGAGAGATACTTAAAGTTACCATACATATGGCAAAAGACACTAGTTGGAATTTCACAAATGTAGGAGATAAATAAGGGCAATAAAATAGTACAAAGTGGGTAAATCTAATATTGGATGTATAAAATGATAACAATGTCTCCTACTATTTTAAAGATATATGGAATAATACGTATGCACATATATGTGAAGGGGATTAAATGCGGTTAAATATTTATGACCTTTACCTTGTCTAGAATGTGTAACAAGTACCAATATCTACTAAAATATGGACTGGAAACCATCATTCTCAGTAAACTATCGCAAGGACAAAAAACCAAATACCGCATGTTCTCACTCATAGGTGGGAATTGAACAACGAGAACTCATGGACACAAGAAGGGGAACATCACACACCAGGCACTGTTGTGGGGTGGGGGGAGGGGGGAGGGATAGCATTAGGAGATATACCTAATGTAAATGACGAGTTAATGGGTGCAGCACACCAACATGGCACATGGATACATATGTAACAAACTTGCACGTTGTGCACATGTACCCTAAAACTTAAAGTATAATAATAATAAAAAATAATAATAAAATAAAATAAAATATGGTAAGCTAATTAAAAGTATTGCAATCCCTAGGTTCAGCAATTACAGAGTAGTAAAGTTAAGTGTTAATATCAATAAAGGAGGAAATTGGACTGACAAAATAATCCATTGAAAAGAATACATAAAAAGGGAAAATAGAACAGAATGGATGAAACAAATAAAAAACAAATAGTGTAGGCATATATTTAAACCTTAATATAAACTAACTACATAAAATGAAAGTAGGTGAAGTCTCCAAATGAAAGATAAAGGCAAAAATAGTATCCCATAAATAGATTTAAATAAGAAAATATGTTTATTTTATACAAATATGGATTAAAATAAAGAAGATAAGAAACTTTTAAGTACATGCTAAATAACATAGCTCAAAATTTAAAAGGTAAAATTTTAGAACTATTTGAAACTTATTAAAACCAACTGGCATGAGGACCTCTAACTCATTTATATTGGGTTTGTGTGTATGTATATACATTTATATTTATTATAAATAGATGTAAATGTTATATAGTCAAATTTCCAACATTTAGCTATACTTTAAAACCACATGGGAGTATGGTATATAGATTGCAACACTGCCTTTTTTCTTGACGACTACTCCCAAATATGTGGATATGTTATATTTGAGGTGGCATCAAAATACTGCTTTCAGAAAAATTTATTCAGGTAATTCTTACCCCCAGCCTGATATATACACCACAGAAAAAGACATTTTAAAGTATATGCATAAAGTAAATTTCTTCCAAATATCCAAGCACTATTCAAAAATTATCACATGCTAAGCCAAGCATCACAGATGAGTCATAGGAATCCAACATTCCTAACTCCTTCTTAAATTCACACATCACTAACAAATCATAGCAGTATTTCTGCCAAACTTCAGGAATTTTTCTCATCACCCTTCCTTTCAGTCCTCTTGGTAGGTGCTAGAAATTCTCTACAATTGGAAGAATAATAAGAAATAATTTTACATTTCTGTATTTTTCAAAAAAATTAAGAGCAAAAAAATAACAAAAAGCAATGATTAGTAATCATATTCTTTATTAATGATACAATAACACTGAAAATTAGTACCAAAAGAGTAAAAAGTATTGCCAAGTAAATTTAGAAGTCTTTTCTTTCAAATGCCATATTTACTCATAAGTGGAAATGAAAATCAAGTCTGAAATCTATTTAGAAAATAGTACAAATAAGAAACTTTAATATTTTTAGAATACAGGCAAAACAATACCCAAAGTATTTGTAGCTCCAAACTTGTTATTATTAAACAACAAAGAGAATAATAAATTGACTAAGGGTTAACAAAACATCAAAAATTAAAGAACACAAAGAACAAAGCATCATAAAGTTTAGTAAAGATGGAGAAAGGATTCTATCATTAAACATATAAAGTATTAAACAAAAATCAGAGAAAACCTTGAGAATAAATCTACGAAAATAAGTTCTTGGAAATAACAATGATATGCAGAAAAGTATAGCTATTAAAAGAGAAAATACAAAAGATGAAAAAAATTGATTTTGATTTTATGTCTACATTTTTTTCCTCTTGTTTTATTAGTTTTTGATTGGAACAGCTAGAATTTTACATATCATTGAATTGTTATTCTATGACAATTATACTTTTAAATGTGAATATTATAAGTAACTCAAGTAATATACATTAGCAAATTCTTAGCAAATCCTAAGGAATTTTTAAAATTTTTGTAACCATTATGATTTATCCCACTTTATTTAAAGTATTTTAGAGTTTAGAGTCATAAGTACTTTCCATACCTTTGTATAAAGTCAGCACAAGATTGTAAGGCCATAAACAAAACTTCTAATAAACATATCTAAAAGACCAAAATTGTTAGTGCATGAGTGTGTGCAATTTGCAAAATCTTTAAAAATTATGAAAGTAAAATGTCAGTTTATTAAACAGCTGTTGTGCTAAATTATTACTTCCCCTTCTATTCCTATTTAATGTGTTTTAATTAGAAATGATATCACCTTATTTATCATCTCCTTAATATCAAGCCATCACCATGTTTAATGATAACAAAATCTAAAGTCCTTTGAAATTCAGGAAGAAAAAAATGGGTATTTACTCTCACCATTAATATTATACTTTGTCTTAGAAATTTGATCAAATGGTATTAAACAACAACATAATACTAGTTAAGTAAATAATAAAAAGAAAATAAAAACTACCTTTATTTGCAGATCTAATTCTCTCTAGAAGTAATAAAAGTTGTATCTTTATAAAGAACTATAGCAACTAAGTAAGATACACTTCTCAGGAAAACATGGTAAAGAGCCTGTAAAAATTTCACATTGTAAGCACTCAATCTTTTTTTGCTGCTGCAAGAAGTGAAAATCAAAATGAGATATAATCTGATACATAAGAGTGGAGGGAAGTCAAAACCACAATGATTAATAGTTGGCATAGTGAATGTGTAGACCAAATGGCCCTCCTACACACTGTTGGTTGGAGTGTAAATGATGACAGAGGATTTGGTTGTACCAAATCAACAACCGCTCACGTTTTTTTTTTTTTTTTTATTTAGCAATTTTCTTCAAGTTAGGTGCATGCATTTACATAAATACTTTGAAGCCATAAAAAGTGAGGTTGTATATTTATCTTATTGATATACACTGATGGTCAATATTCATGTGTTATTTTAAAAAAGGGAGGTTATAAACATATGTACATGAAATCCATTGTTAACCTTTCATAAGGGAGGTTGTTCTTTCCATGACATGAATGGGTAGGAAGCTGACAAAAACTAAAGGAAAATGCTCCAGGAGCTCACCTCTGGGAATTTAGGGATGAATACTCCTAGAGACAGATCAGCTCTGTGGAGACTCATCTTGGGAGTCTACTAAAAGAGTTATGTTGCTTCGAAGATGAGGCTCGTTTTCATGAAGAACTAAATTCTCAGTACATCGAAAGAGTAGGATCCTGCTTCTACCTACATCAGAGATCTCAAGCCACTAGCTGAGTGGTTTAAGAGCCAGTATGTCAGAATATAGTGCAGAGTGATGAAATTGAGCTTGACGTGATCCTACGATATGTCTTGAAAGCCCTGAGCAGACACAAAAGGTTAATGGAATTTTTATGAAGAGAGGGATGTACATGCAGCACCATGAGAGACAGAATATACTGGGATAAGTGATACCAACAAAAAATAGTGAATTTAAGGCACAACCCCAGTGACTAAAAACGAAATATTTTCTGAAGGAAGACTACAATATCATGGCGAATTTTGGGGAAAACAATGAATACAAGCAACAGGCTTATATAATATCTGCTACTTTCTCCTCTTAGGCATAAATTACAAAAGAAAATATATACAAAATAAAAGCAATTATATAAGATATAAAATCAATGTTATTTGCGCATTGATGTTTTTAAAAGATCAGAACACAAAATAAGCTACACTATAAATTTGTTTTCTGTAAAACTATCCATGAGGTCTTAACAGAATTGGTGATTATAACGGCTAGGTTAATTAAATGTCTATTCAAAGTATAGAGACTGGAATGCGGAAGGAAGCAATCAAGGGTAAAAATCTTACTAACTGGGTCAGTTTTGAACACCCAATATGAAGTAGTTCAATTCTAATGCAGAAGAGATAGTCTTGGGCAGTGTGATCACTCCAGTGAGTGTTCTAGAAGTACGAAGGCACCTAGAAGTTTCTCTCTTGTATATAACTCCTTTGTACATAAAGTAGCCCCTTTAGGTACTTGTAGACTGCTTTGGGGAAAATGAAATTATAACCTGAAGGAATATAGTAGAACAGTGAAAATTAGGCATCAATAATTGGCACTGTACAGTGGGAGCTAGGTTCCAGCTGAAATGCAAACATGGTTGAAACATACTAGTACACTTCTACAGAAATAAAAGTTAGCAGACAAGGAAAGGGAAGGGGCCTATGGAAAAAAATTTAATCCTGCAATTTAAACAGTTTTGTGTTGCCAGGTAACTTAGACCTAAAAATAGAATAAAGTTGTCTGGCTGGCATTTTGGAGAATAGAGTCATAAAGATTTGCAAGTCAAATTTATAATATATAAGATTGTATCAGAAAAGGAGTTTGCTTTAGGATAGCAGCCTCATGGAAATTAGATGAAAACTAGCAAATCTATCAATAAGGCTTATCTCAGTCTCATCTCAAATAGGAAATGGCTGGGCTTGATAATGTCTAAGAACTTGAATCCTCCTATTGGTTAAAGGAGAACTTCCTAGACTTCTCTGGTAATCAAGACAATTATAAGAAAAGTAAGATGAGAAGATGGTTACTCAAATCAAGAAGGACGATAAACTTGCATGGTCTTATTTTGACCATGAAAAAATTTTAGAGAACAGTAGTGCTGAAAGTGTCAAAAGGACAAGGGGAGAATATTAACTAAAAAAAAAAAATCAATTTTGAATTCATTACTAAAATATTATAGACATAAATAACATTGGAATAGCAAAAAGGTTATAACCTGAAAAAACACATTCTTTGAAATTATTCCCAGAGTTAAAAATCTTTGGAGAGTTTCAGAAAACTGATTGGAATCAATTTTAAATCCTGTAGGATTCACTCAAGCATATGGCCTTACCAAATGAATTATCAGCTTCTTCAAGAAATTCAGAGATTAGTGGTTTCTGCAGAGAAGATTGGACTAGCTGCTTTCCTCAGGCTGTGTTTCATGGTAGTTCACACTCAAAAGTGAATTTTACATCTTAGGATCCATACAACTCCTCTTCATTAACATAATTTACTGGGTTTAGAACAGTTTTCTTAAAGTTGTTCACAGACCAGCAGCGTAAGCATCACCCCAGACATACTGGACGCTAGAGCTACCAAATGAGAAACTCCTAACGTGGGGCCAATATCTGGTGTTGTAACAAGACCTCCAGGTGATTCTACTAACATAACGTTTGTGATCCTCTGGGCTGGAGATACAGAGACTGACATTTAATCTGGAAATTTGATTGTAAGGCTAAAACTTCCAAAAATGTGATGGGGATCAGGGAAATAAAAGGTGATTATACTTGATATAAAAGCCATGGTTACATTGTTTTTAAAATGTTTACAAATGCTTTCAGAAAGCACATGAGTTTGGAGACGGAGGGAGAGAAAGCAAATGGAGGGGGGAAAAGAGACAGCAAGGAGAAATCAAATGCAAAGGGAGAAAGGGAAGGAGGAGGATCATATGAGGGGGAGAGAAACCAGGTGGAAAGGGAGAAATCAGATGGGAAGAATTCAAGATGAAGGGAGATACAACTAACAGAAGGAACCAGATAGAGGAAGAGAAGGGGGCTGGAGAGAAAAAGGGGCATCTACTTTAAACTGCCCCCAAAGCTTCTGCTTTTAGTGAGATTAACTCTGCATCCCTGGGAAAGTTTAGGCAGATCAGTTCCTTTACTTCTCACTGTGTGAAGAGATTAGAAGTAGGACTGAACTGAGGAAAGCCAGAGGATTTTTTATAATTCAGTGGAAAGAAAAAGACAGGATAGAAAATACAGGACTTGCTGATGATATGGGCCTGTGAAGCTTGTGTTGGGTTTAATTTGAAAAGTGAAAGAAACATAATAGTGTTTAGCCCCACCTGGAGAAGTAGGCCATACCAATTTTATATTATATTCCAATAATAAGTATTATGTATATATGTGGTAAAACTATATAGTTTATACACAATATATATTTAATGATCATATAATGTACAACCAATATAGAGTTGATATATAAAATAATAGATGATTCATTGATCATGTTTGCAAATACATATATGTATTTAGCCATGCAAAAGGATTATGGTAAATTACATATTCTATTAGTAATGGCATTATGCAGAGTTAAATTCATTCTTTATTTTATGTAAAATTACTACTTAACTGTATATTTACTGATATTTGGAAGATTGTTAAAGAAATAATACATATATATTTTCTAAGACAGACACCTATATTTTAACAATGCTAGCACATTTATGCAATTTTATTTTTACTTAGAACGTGTTTGAATGTGAAGTAATATGACCAACTTTTTAGCAAGCTTACCAGAATTTTTGCCCTCAAATTTATTTTTGCCTTACAAAAGCTAATCTGGATGGCTATACATTTATTCCAATGATATCACCATTTCCATTTTTGGAATTTATCTTTAAATTGCTTCCAAAACCTTCAACATATTACTTTAAATACCAAGCAGGGAAAATATTTTTCATGTTACGATGAAAATCCAAATAACTTTTCAAATTGCGTCTGCTTAATAAAATGGAATATCCAACTAGACAAAACTTAAAAAAATTTGTTTTATAAGTGATAATGTAACTTTTTTTCTGTATGGCCACTGTTCTGATTTTATAAGGTAATGATAGTAAGTTTGAAATTATTATAAATAATCGTATCAATGTAAGACCAATCATAAAAATGTCAAGTAATTAAATTTGAATGCTTAATTTCTGATATTTAACATTAAAAGCTGCCTTATTACAACACTGAATCTTGTTCTCTATGACTATACAGAGAATATAGTATGTTTGTGACTTTACTTTTTCTTCAATGTTATTAACGTCACGGCATCAAACTGACCTAGAAAATACTGAAACCAAATTTTATTCTTAAACTAGAAAAAATTGTCACTCCATGTGCTTACGCAGCCAAACAAAAGGTTGAAATGCAGTACTAAGCTGTTTAGGCAAAATTATTTGGAGCTTATGGCTGCCTGTTTTTCCCTTCAGACCTTTGACATTATACCATCATATTCCCAATGCTTCAGCTTGACCTTATTAGTCTTCCTTGCATGAGCAAGGCTGTGTAGTCAGATTAAATTGCCCAAAGAAGCAATCCTATTATTCAAGTGAATGCATTTTTTTTACTTTGCCAAATAAGAAATCAGACTACAATACCAATCAATAGACACATTTGAGATATATCAAATAAATATATTAATAACATATATACTAGAAAATTTAATTTATCAGGAAAAAAAAAAAAACTTGCCTTTAAATCCTGGGACACACTTGCAGAAGAAATATCCCCTTAAATGTATACTAGTTGTTCCATTTTTGTAGGACACAGATTTGCAATCTTCAGTATCTGTCTCACAGATGTTCCTTTCACATCTTTGCAGACCGCTACAGTTACAATTGTGCGAAAGGGCCAGGCAGAGGCCATGCACTGATATGCTCTGGTTCCCTAAGCAATAGTCAACATTGACAACACACAATCTGCCAATGTAACTAAGAGAACAGCTGCATCTGAAACACAGAAAAATGAAAAACTCAATTAGTCATATACTTTATTTTGATATATTTAAGTATTTAAATCACACATTTATTTAAAAACACAGAAATAATTATTAAATGAAGATAGTTGTGGGGTGCATTTTAAAAATATTTTCATAAAGTGTCCATTCTTGGCAAAATTACTTTTGATTATTGTGCAGAATTATGAGTGAAAATAACTTTGGTGCTGAATATATCTAGTCTAAAAAACATATTCTGCCACTTAATTGCTATGTTAGCTGGGATAACATCATGAACTCTGCCTATGCTATGTGTGTGTGTGTGTGTGTGTGTGTGTGTGTGTGTGTGTGTGCGTGTATGTATTCATATATTATTAGGTTGGTGCAAAAGTAATTGCAGTTTTTGTCATTGAAAGTAATGGAAAAAAATCACAACTACTTTTGTAACAACTATATATATATATATATATACATATATAAAATTATTGAAACTCAGTTTGTCACTCATTGCAATTATTTAAGATGTAGCTGTAAGGCAATGCCAGGTATTCTTATATTATTCTTTAAATCTATAATATTTTGAATTTTAAAATATCTGTACTCTTAAATACATGAACATAATTCATGCATTCATTATTTTAGTGTTTTAGATACATTTTTAATGAATTTGCAAATTTTGACGAGATTTTCCCTTAGTAATTTCAATTTAGCCAATATATTTTTCTAGTAGTTTTTTACATAGTTTTCTTGTAAGTGAAGATAATTGTGAAATAGTCTGCAATTTATGTAAATGTACTTGAAATATTTTTTAGCCTTAATGTTGAGAACTATGTTGGCTATCACCAAAAGTGGGGATATTCTTCTGGAGTCAGAGAGACAAAGATTGTTCACTTTTTTCTTCCTTTCAAGTACAGACGTGCACAGAAACACACACACATCTGTTCAAGGCCTAATTTATTTGATCGTTATACATTGAACAACTTTTCTTGGGTTCCTCTATATCTAGGCATAGTTATAAGTTATTAATATAAATTATTAGATCATTTTAATATAATTATACATTATATAACATATCCATATGCATTTCTTTGAATATTTTGTATGCATACATAAATTGAAAAAGAAAGCATAAGGTGAAAACAACATTAAAGTATCACCATTTTCAAGAATTCTTTACCAAGCATTCAAAGGGCACTTAACATTATCATATAAATATGTCAATAGGCTGAGAAAAGCAATGTCAAATCACTTTGCTTGTTATTATTAATAAAAATTAACCTACTGAACCGAAGTCATTGCACTTATAACTCTATATGATGGTAAGTGTTGGGAGCCAGCAAAAATGTTAAAGGTGAATTAGTTCAAGCCTTTCTTCTTGTAGTTGTAAAGAACTTAGCCATTTAATGCAATTTGTCAAGGATCACTGAGATTAGTAATGGTAGGAAGTACAGTGGATGCTTTGATGTGTTCAAATCACTGGTCTTGGAGAGAAAACTTTGGTTTTAATTCTTTTCAAACATTTATTAAATAAGTATATTTGTGCCTGTTTTCCTCATCTGCAAAATTCTCAGTTGCACATCTATTTCACAGAAGAGTATTGAATGCATTTTTTACTGGGCAAGTAACTGTTACCTACTATATCAAACACCCTTACAACAAAGTTACCTGAAATAAAATCATAGAACACGGTTACTTCCCTTCAATACCTTTCCTCTTCTCCCTCCACATACAGAAAAAGAAAAAAAAAATCCTAGGTAAATTCAAAACAACTGCCACATGGCAAAAAATTGTTGGCCTGTGCTAGGCCTTGTCTAACCATGTCTTTGTAGATTGTTAATAGTGCTCTTTCACTTTTAACAGTGTTCTGATTGGGGTGGTAGACTACATGGGGCCCTATGTATAATGCCAAGATTATTATATAGTTCTGTGCCTCTACTATACAAGCTTTAGTCATAATGCTATTTGTTATTCCATGAAAATGAAAAGAAAATTTTGGAAAGTTCCTTTCTAAATGAACATGATATCCTGTACAAGAATATGAAGGCATATCTTTATAATTCTTCCTGAGCTAATCTCTAGTTTATTAAATCTCAATAAAGGCATCAAGAGGTAGACTCTAAATTATATATGGGAAGCTTACGGCATTGAGAATATTTTTGAAAATTAAGAGTAATATGGAAGTACTAGCTCAATCAGATACTATAACAAACAAAAACTGTAGTAATTGAAATAGAGTTTGCCAGTTATCTATTAGGATCTTGCTTAAGTCTCTAAAATCTACATAGCCTATGAAGAATGATTCCTTTTTAAGTCTGAGCTGTGCGGAGATAGTGACACCTTTTATTAAGAGGAAGATTTAATAGGAGAAAATTTGGGGTAGAAACTAGGAATCTGCATTTGGCCATAGCAAATTTGAAATGGTAATTGACTTGATTTTTATATTTCATATATTTTTATATTGACCACTTGATGTTTGTTTTATTGAGTTTTAATGTCCTCAAGAGAATACTTTTTCTTGTGTATTCATCTTTTTAAAATTTGACGAGTTGTGGTTAGAGCAACAACTTACTTGTTACCAATTTTTGAATTTTTCAAATTTTATTTTTGACACGACTTAGGCACATTCCCTTATTGTTTAGCACTATCATTTCTATATCAACCTACCTACAATACAAACCTACCTACACACACATATTTATATATATATATATTTAAATTCTCAAAAATGATTATATCTTAGTAATATATAATGCTCTGAAATTTTATCTTTCCATTTAATGATATGTCTGAGATACCAATCCAAATTAGCACATTTGTTTTCAAAGGTTGCAAATATTCTATTATATGCATGTACCATAATATTTTACCCTCAGAAGGCACTGTAGTTACTACGTGTTTTAATTTGTTTTGCTAATATTTATACAGAAATGGAAGTCCTTGTACAAATATATCAGTGGATTCTATAAAGAGGATCCATAGGATAAATCTCTTGCAGAATTGGCCTTAATCAAAAGGAAATCAAGTGTTTAATTTTAATAGTTCTTATCAAAGCCCTCTCTATAAAGGATGATGTACAGAATGCTGGGCTTCCTAAACACTAGAGAGTTCTGCATATCATAAAAAGGTTTTACTATTTACCAGTCTGATTCGAAAATCTGTCCTATTTTGCTATGATTTTTATGTGTTTAATTTATGAATAACTGAACTTTTTTTGCAAAGTTACTGGTCATTTACCTTTTTGTTTTCCTAATAACAACCTATTTTTGGTAATTTTTCTACGATAAATAACATATTTTTAACACTAATTTTATAATTAGCACAAAAGAAACTAAGATATCAACACTTCCTTCTCCTTTGCACCACACCCTTCCCCTGACCCCCCCAAAAAAACAACTCGGCAATCTATTGCTTTCTAATGGCCATTGTTTGAAAGCTCATTGGGATGTTCTTAGGAAAGTGTCGCTTCTGATGCATTGGAAGTAGTCCAAAATTTCTGAAATGCCAAGCGTTTTGGTTTTAAATTTATTTCCACGTTTTAATATTCTGGTTTATTTTAATTTATATTTTCATCAAATACTATGTAAATATTCCTATAATAATGCAAATATTTCTTATAGAATAACTATAGTGTCTTCTGAGGGTCAAATATTACAGTGCATTTCCATTTCTAACTCATCATGCCACCTATATATAACTACTTTAAGATGTTTAACTCTTTTTGTGTTTTCATTTATCTCAGTATTTCCAAATAAAATATTTTACATTTGTTACTTAATAAAAAAGCACATTTAAACATTATTCATTGACGTCATCCTATGGAAGATAAGTATTTACAACTCTTACACTGCTCCTTACCCCAAAACACACACATACACGCAGACACACACACACACATGCAGACACACACACACACACACACACAGATAAACACACCAAGCCCTTATTTCATTCTCCCAATATAAAATTAGGTGAATTTTGTGATAAATTAACATTCATTTTATATAATTATGTGTTTAGGATATCATTTATAGCTGAAAGAGGTCGTATGCATTTACTTTTACAGAACATTTTTGTTTTCCTGGCAGTTTTTAATCACTTTATTTTTAGTTTTGTTTACTTATTCTAAGCACCCAGTCATCATTACTTCCCCATGTCCCTCAGTATGCAAAATACATTGGATATTCTCTCAGCCTCAGTCTTTTTGTCCTTAGAAATGCCTCTTCTGAATGGGTAGATCCACAGGCTCACTTCATAGTGTTTTCTGGGATGACTCTTCACCTTCATCCTGGGAAGCTTTACCGCCTGTCTTCTGGTTTGGATCCTCAGTTTCCTAAATTCCTCATCTTTTTCCTTACTTGACTTCCTATTTTAAGCGAAGTATATTATTTTTAGGTTAGACCTCTTGAGAACTAAAAATGTTCACATATTGTAGATCTGAAAACTATTTTTTTCTACCTATTTCTTATTACTTTGAGGGAAGTAGTCTTAAGTTTCGGAGTTTTTTTCAAAAGTTTAACATGCATCTCTTCTTTGTATTTCCTCTGAATTCTCTCCCCACCTTCCAACCCCCAACTGACTTTGGTCTCTGGCTGTGAAGTTAGAGAATTTCTTAACTTATGTGGTTATGCTTGGCTCTCCACTTATATTGAAAAATAAATCACCAAAAAATATGGTTTGGAATTCCATGTATTCATTGTGAGTGGTTTTCTAGTGACTTTATTGCACTGTGATCAATAAAGACCTGGCTAATTTGTTTAAGAACTCTCTAATTCTCTCAGAGTCTGTATTCTTTTACCTACATCCACTCAGTGACAGTCAGGGGAAGTGGCCTGGACACCCACATTTTTAGAGCAGAATAGGGAAAAATGCCTTGTTACTTTTGTTTTGGGAGTAGATTTTTACTTAATTTCTCCTCTGTAGTATTGCACCACATCCCTGGACTCTGTGTATTGCTCAAGAATGGAACAGGCTGTTCGCACAGATAAAAGAGAGAACTCAGGAGTTTAACTGTGTGCTCATAAAGCTTTCAATCAATTCTTTGATTTTCAGCTTCACCATGGTCCCACCCTCAGGAATGACTGATGAGTACATTGCCTGTCTTTCTTTCGAGTATTCGGCTTATTTAGTGGCTTCCCCTCTGCTACCAACTTAGTTTGGTGGTTCTAGTCTGTTGAGTAATCTACTTATTTATTCTATAATTTCCTCTCCCATGCTCTTTGTTCCTTTTGATCATAATTTTAATGGGTTTTGGAAAAATTAGAAACCCATGTACTACATTGGCCATATTTAACAGGAGTACCTATAAAATACCATTTTGTCTAATGTACTGTAAATATTTTTTTCCAGATGATTGAATGTTTTTGGAGTTTATGCCTTTATAAATTATACATTCTTATATACCGCCTGTATCTGTTTTTCCTTTAATTGCTTCTCAAACTTGTGTCATGTTTAGAAAAGCCTCCCCATTTTAAGATATACAAATATTCACTGTCATTGTCTTTTAGAAAGCGATAGTTTTATTTCATAAATGAATTATCTAATAAATTTTTAAATGGCATAATTTTTTTCTACCATTGATTAGAAATGTTATGTATATTAAAATAAATTCATATAGCTAAGTACATATATTTAAATATAAGATATACATATGCATATGACTCATATATATGAGTCATTGTCTCCCTCAGTAGAAGGTGTTTGATTTAACACTCCAGAACATATTTTAATACCTTGTTTTAATATCTTTTCTCATACTCCTATAGTTTTTTCTTTCTTTCAACTTTTATCCTTTTTATATACATAGTAAAACAAAAAATTTATTTTTGTTTTATATGAGACCATATAAAATTTATACATGAATTTAGAATTACCATATTTAAAACATTGAGCCTTTCTACCCAAGAACATGCTATGCAATTGAAAGCATTTAATAATCTTTCATAAATTGTTCATTATAATTTTAAGATTTTCTTTTGTTATGCATTTATAACAGCTTATTCCTTGGTGTTTTATCTTTTGGGTTACTATTGTAAGTAAAATATTAGTCTTCATTTTATTTTCTAAACGACATTTATTTCTTATTGGAAATCTATACATTTCTTAAGAAGATTTGTCAGTAGACCACAAAATAAAATTATTTTATTTCTAATAGGTTTTTTAAATAAATTCTTTTATTTTACTATATTCATCATCATATCTATAAAACACAATAATTGTGTTTCTTCCTATCCAATTTATACTTCCTCATCTTTTAACTTGTTCATGTACTTAAATACTTTCAGGAGCCTAAATTAATAGCAGGCATTATTGATTGTAATGCAAATGCTTTATTACGTCAACATAAAGCTAAATAAAAACTACTTTTTATCTGGTTTAACACTTTCTATCTTAAATTCCACCTTGATATATCAAGTCTGTAGTTCCAGCCTTGTTCTCATTAAGATCTCCCCAGTGAGTTTTTCTGTTATATATTTTTTAATCCTTCTAAGTCAAAGTGTTATAATGAACCTCTGAACCTAGAATTGATCTTAGTTTGATTTTTGAGGTAATTTAATAGATGTTAATAACCAATATATCTTTTATGTGTCTATAATATTTTTGTTTTCTATTTTGAAATGTGAATTGTGTTTTATTTCTTTATTTTGTGGTTTGTGATGTTATTTATTTCTTAAAATTTTGAAATATTTGTCTGCTTTTGATCTTCTATTATACTTTTAAGGGTGTATAATCTACTTACCTTTGTACTTCCTGAAACAGATACCGAAAATCAATGAGACCAATACTGTCTGTTAATAGTGCATTTCTGGTTTTTGTAGCACACACTTTACTTCATACAATGGAATTCATAATGTATCCTACCTACACACGTAATATTAAAAATTAACCAAGATAATTCCTTAACTCTAATATAAAAAGTATAAGAGACCACTAATGTATAAGACCACTATTTCTATACAAAAAATACTAAGGAATGACTGAACTAGAAGATACATTGAAGTGGTTAGCTCTTTGCACTCGTACACAGAATTACCGCAGGTTTGGTAGCCATAAATAAAGACTGATAATAGACATTTCCTATTATACACTCAAGTAGGATGATGTATTTTTTTCAATATGGTTAAAAAATTCTAAGAAATTTCTGAATGAAAAATAATATTTATTGATTTAACAAAAAATTTATTCCTGATATAGTCAATGATTATTAAAATTGTGTAAAAATATTTCGTGCCAATATGTGACATGAAATTCAGATCTAGGCTTAGATATTCATATATAGGTTTTATACACACATTAACATATGCTGCGACTTTTAGAAATTGTGTAATCCGTGAAAAAGGTTTGCTTTGCCTGAACTGTTCTGTGCATTAAAAGATTTATAACATTCATCATTCACTACCCACATCCTAAAATTAAACTGTTCCAGTCAATTATTCTGAATATTGACAATGACTCTAGAAATTCCCAAGATGCCTCTAGAAGACACAATACTCTCCCTGAAAATCACTGAGCTAAAATAAATTTCTCCAATTTACAAAAGCACTCATCACTTGTCATCCAACCATGTACTAGTATGTCAAGCATTTTGTCATCATAATTAATAAATTCAAATAAATTGTAATATATGTGTATACATTGACATTGAGTACTAAGAGAAATGGCTATCAGATTGAAAGCTTTTCAGTGAGGACATCAATTTTGCTAAAACATCAATTCTGATAAAAATTATAGTAACCTATAAATGTTATTGATATCTTGAAAATATTATGTAAATCTAAAAAAATTTTCTTTGAGAAAGCAAATTGGACTAAAATAATTTATGAATGTATTGCTAACTGTATTAAATATATAAATTTTAAAATATAGTTAAATGGGAAACAAGTGAATAACATGATAAAAAGTAAAAAGTAGAAGCCTACTAGGTAAAATTCTATAAGTTAAAAATATGATCTAATGTGAAAATATTATAATTATTAGTTTTTTATCATTTATGCTTTTAATGAAAAAAATTCTAGGAATGGAAAAACTAAAATGTTTTCCTTTACACATTATCCTGAATTCTAAAGTTATGACCCAAATACCTTATAAACTGTGGATGCTCAATTACTATTGCATTAATATGGTCAACAAATGCATTTTAAACTTGAACAAACTATGCTTAAGACAAAGGTCACCTTTTGAAGATTCTGCATAAAAGGCTGCATGAAACTCCAAGTCCTAGAAGATAATTTGAAAATCAATGCAAAAAGGTTATACCTATAAAAACTATTTAAATATAAATCTAAATAAAAATCTGGTTTAGGTAGTATAAAACTATATAACATGCATAAATCATTTTATTGTTTGAGATATGAAATTGAAGTATGAAAAGTCATAAAACCTGAAGCTATAATATAGTCAAACTTTTATTTTAAATATATAACATATGTATTTGGGAAAAATATATGACAGATAACTGTGTATAGATTAGTTAAGTTTCAACCCATATGAAACTTGAAACTTTATTATTCAAAAATGTTTCATTTAATGAAGTTTGTCATAATCATTTTGGTATGTGTATGGGTAATACAATGATATGTACTCTAGAATTGATTAAATGAATGATTTCTTTTTTTTCTTTTTATTATTATTATTATTATACTTTAAGTTTTAGGGTACATGTGCACAATGTGCAGGTTTGTTACATATGTATCCATGTGCCATGTTGGTGTGCTGCACCCATTAACTCGTCATTTAGCATTAGGTATATCTCCTAATGCTGTCCCTCCCCCCTCCCCCCACCCCACAACAGTCCCCAGAGGGTGATGTTCCCCTTCCTGTGTCCATGTGTTCTCACTGTTCAATTCCCACCTATGAGTGAGAACATGCGGTGTTTGGTTTTTTGTCCTTGCGATAGTTTACTGAGAATGATGGCTTCCAGTTTCATCCATGTCCCTACAAAGGACATGAACTCATCATTTTTTATGGCTGCATAGTATTCCATGGTGTATATGTGCCACATTTTCTTAATCCAGTCTATCGTTGTTGGACATTTGGGTTGGTTCCAACTCTTTGCTATTGTGAATAGTGCGCAATAAACATACGTGTGCATGTGTCTTTATAGCAGCATGATTTATAGTCCTTTGGGTATATACCCAGTAATGGGATGGATGGGTCAAATGGTATTTCTAGTTCTAGATCCCTGAGGAATCGCCACACTGACTTCCACAATGGTTGAACTAGTTTACAGTCCCACCAACAGTGTAAAAGTGTTCCTATTTCTCCACATCCTCTCCAGCACCTGTTGTTTCCTGACTTTTTAATGATGGCCATTCTAACTGGTGTGAGATGGTATCTCATTGTGCTTTTGATTTGCGTTTCTCTGATGGCCAGTGATGATGAGCATTTCTTCATATGTTTCTTGGCTGCATAAATGTCTTCTTTTGAGAAGTGTCTGTTCATGTCCTTCGCCCACTTTTTGACGGGGTTGTTTTTTTCTTGTAAATTTGTTTGAGTTCATTGTAGATTCTGGATATTAGCCCTTTGTCAGATGAGTAGGTTGCAAAAATTTTTTCCCATTTTGTAGGTTGCCTGTTTACTCTGATGGTAGTTTCTTTTGCTGTGCAGAAGCTCTTTAGTTTAATTAGATCCCATTAGTCAATTTTGGTTTTGGTTGCCATTGCTTTTGGTGTTTTAGACATTAAGTCCTTTCCCATACCTATGTCCTCAAAGGTATTGCCTAGGTTTTCTTCTAGGGTTTTTATGGTTTTAGGTCTAACATTTAAGTCTTTAATCCATCTTGAATTAATTTTTGTATAAGGTTTAAGGAAGGGATCCAGTTTCAGCTTTCTACATATGGCTAGCTAGTTTTCCCAGCACCATTTATTAAATAGGGAATCCTTTTCCCATTGCTTGTTTTTGTCAGGTTTGTCAAAGATCAGATAGTTGTAGATATGAGGCATTATTTCTGAGGGCTCTGTTCTGATCCATTGATCTATGTCTCTGTTGTGGTACCAATACCATGCTGTTTTGGTTACTGTAGCCTTGTAGTATAGTTTGAAGTCAGGTAGTGTGATGCCTCCAAGTTTGTTCTTTTGGCTTAGGATTAACTTTAAATGTAAATGGGCTAAATGCTCCAATTAAAAGACACAGACTGGCGAATTGGATAAGGAGTCAAGACCCATCAGTGTGCTGTATTCAGGAAACCCATCTCATATGCAGAGACACTCATAGACTCAAAATAAAGGGATGGAGGAAGATCTACCAAGCAAATGGAAAACAAAAAAAGGCAGGGGTTGCAATCCTAGTCTCTGATAAAATAGACTTTAAAGCAACCAAGATCAAAAGAGACAAAGAAGGCCATTACATAATGGTAAAGTGATCAATTCAACAAGAAGAGCTAACTATCCTAAATATATATGCACCCAACACAGGAGCACCCAGATTCATAAAGCAAGTCCTTAGTGACCTACAAAGAGACTTAAACTCCCACACAAGAATAATGGGAGACTTCAACACCCCACTGTCAACATTAGACAGATCAACTAGACAGAAAGTCAACAAGGATACTCAGGAATTGAACTCAGCTCTGCACCAAGCAGACCTAATAGACATCTATAGAACTCTCCACCCCAAATCAACAGAATATACATTCTTTTCAGCACCACACCACAACTATTCGAAAATTGACCACATAGTTGGAAGTAAAGCTCTCCTCAGCAAATGTAAAAGAACAGAAATTATAACAAACTGCCTCTCAGACCACAGTGCAATCAAACTAGAACTCAGGATTAAGAAACTCACTGAAAACTGCTCAACTACATGGAAACTGAACAACCTGCTCCTGAATGACTATTGGGTTCATAACGAAATGAAGGCAGAAATAAACATGTTCTTTGAAACCAACGAGAACAAAGACACAACATACCAGAATCTCTGGGACACATTCAAAGCAGTGTGTAGAGGGAAATTTATAGCACTAAATGCCCACAAGAGAAAGCAGGAAAGATCCAAAATTGACACCCTAACATCACAATTAAAATAACTAGAAAAGCAAGAGCAAACACATTCAAAAGCTAGCAGAAGGCAAGAAATAACTAAAATCAGAGCAGAACTGAAGGAAATAGAGACACTAAAAACCCTTCAAAAAATTAATGAATGATTTCTATATATTTTACTCTAAGGATTTAAGAATGAAGATTATTTGGTTTTCTAGAGCATAATAAATAGAGAAAATGTATCAGTGTATGTAAGTGCCTTAGACAAAAAGATTTAGACACTTGATCTATTGGTATGAAGGCTGGCCCCAACCCAAAAATACATTCAATATGACACTTTCATATGCAGTTCAATATCTTTTTTGTTTTAAAGGTAAAAATATAAGCCCATAAAACTTTTACTTGAAGGCAGAAAAGTTTGCATAGTATAGCCAAAATAAATAAATAAACCTAAAACAAACTATTCAGCTTGTTAATAAAATCACAGACATCATGGCAGAAATTACAATAGTCTTAGAATAAATAATTACTAGACTTTTGGGATCAGAAATAATTTAAGAAAATCCTGGTCAAATTATACTATATTTTTGTGCCAAATTCACATAAAGCTCTATTTTTACAAGCCTCCTGACTCTATAGAAATAGTTTTTCAAACTTTACCTGATTTTCTTATGGACTTTTAGATTTTACACTTTGAAACAGAACTCTTACTTATAACTGAAAATTATGTTTTGGATATATTTAACATTACACAGAAAATGTGAATCTCCTAAAATAGCCTGTAAAGGAAACAGGTTAAATTTAAAACTTCCAGAAAGAAACCCAGAAGACACACTGCTATAATCAAGCAACTTGTATGTTCAGAAAGTGAAAAAAATAATTACTTTAGTACTTTAAAAATGTGTTCACTTTCTAAATGAAATAGAAGAATCATGAGATGTGTTCTGAAGAGTATATAATCTTAACTATGTGTAGTACATTACCTGAGGACAGGTATCATGTCTCATTGTCATAACGTTTCGAAAAATATCTTCCAGTTAGAGGAGATTCAATAAATAATAAATGTATGAATGAATATATTTCATTCTATTATGATATTTCTGGTAGCAAGTAGGGATTGGTGACTTAGACATAAATTTGAGGCTTCAAAAACAGGTGGGAGTCATGAACACCTCACAGTCTGGGCATGGTATTAAGAAATTAACATCCCATACTTAGCAAATCTTTCCTGGTCTTAAGTAACAATATGGCTGGTATGATTTATTCTTTGGCTCATTAAACATTTTATAAACTCCCAGAAAAATTTTTTGAAGATTTCAGGGCAAAAAAATGTGGTAATATGCAGACCTGTTTGAAATACATCATTTATATGATGAATTTTAATCTGTACCCATTTAAAATACACTTTAAAAGAAAATGTTTATACATTATTCATTAACTTTGTGTCTGTTAACATCATCAACATTATTAGTGTCTATCATTATAATACTATCATTATTTTGCCTTATAAATTGAATTTAATTGAAAAATTTCTCCATCCTGAAATCACAAAGATATTTTTCTACATTTCTTTCATTTATATCATCATTTTACCTTTTACTTTTAGATCCCTATACACATTTAGAGTCTACTTCTATATAAGGTATAAGGTTGTAATCCAGTTTCATTTAAGGTCTTATAATGAGCCATTTCCTCAATACCATTTACTAAAGAACCCTGTATGTTCAAATGAAATTATAGCCAAATTTCTCATATATCAAGTTCCCATATATACTCGGGTTGTTGTCAGAGATCTCTGTTGACCCATTATTATTTTTTTTCCTTTAAAGGCACCTATATATGTTTTGTAGTCTGTCATATCATATGGTTCATGAGATCCCACCCCATTAGTCTTCCTTTTAAAGATAACTTCATAATTTAGAAAATATTATTCATAAATATATAACATAATTCGTTTCTAAAATACTTGCAATATTTTTACTATTGCATTAAATGTGTGAATTAATTTGAGAGGAATTAATATTTTAGCTAATTTAAGGCCTAATATTTAAATCCATGCATTATATTTCCATTTATTCAGAGTATATATAATTTTCTCTTTTTCACTGAGCTTACTAGTATATAAAGGGTCTTTTTAACGGAGAATTAGAGAAGCTTTTTTTTTAATTCTAAAGATTTTGCATATCTTTTGACATTATAACAGGTGGTATCACACATATAATTTCTAGATATTGCAACTGATATAGAGAAACTTAGTTTTATATAAAATACTTGTGCCCAAATCTGCGACATTTGCTGGGCTTCATTGTTAGTATTAATTATGAGACAATATCAAGAACTCATTAAAGTGTTGATAAATTACAAAAATGCCAAGATTCTCTGGATATCAAAAAATAATGGCAAACAAAAGAGAATCACAAAATCAGAAAAAAGGAAATTATATCACAAAACGAAGGATAATTTTCTTAATAAATAAAAAAGCTTCTGAAAATCATTGTTTCATTAAACAAGTATTTGTTGAGCACTATTCTATGTGTCTTTTGTGGCTTACTACTTTTCCTTATCAAAATGTTTTCAATGTTTATTCGTATCGAAGCATGTATCAGTAATTCATCTTTGTCTATTGCTGAATAACATTTCATTGTATGGATATAACAAATTTTATATATCCATTCATCAGTTGATGGTCATTTGGGTTGTTTCAACTTTTTGACTCTTTTGAACAAAACTGCAAACATTCACATATAAATTTTTGTAAGAACATATATGTTCATTTTTTTGAGTATGTACTAGAAGAAGAATTCCTGGGTGTAAAGTGTTATCTCACTGTTTTGATTTAAAATTCCAGTCTTTCAGCCTTTCACCATAAAGTATAATGTTAGTTATGTTTCTTTGTTCTTATTTTTTTTTAACTTCTCTTATCAGATTGTGGAAGTTCCCTTTTATTCTTTATTTGTTAAGTGTTTGTTTCATAAAGAGTTGTGAGATTCTGTAACATGCTTTTTTTCTCCATCTATTTACATTATCACGCATTTTCTTTTTTATTTATTCTATTGATACATTAAATTACATTAATTGATTTTAAGATATTAAACCAAACTTATATTCTTATGATAAATCCCACCTGGTCATGCTGTATAAACTTTTCTATATGTTGCTGAATTTGGTGTGGTATCACCGTGTTGAGGATTCTTGTGTGAATTAATTTGGGAAGAATTAATATTTTAGCTAACTTAAGGCCTAATATTTAAGTCTATGCATTATATTTCCATTTATTCAGAGTATATACAATTTTCTCTTTTTCACTGAGCTTAGTGGTATATAGAGAGTATATAGTGCTATATCGAGGGATTAAAAACATAGATTTGCCTATAGTTTTCTTGTGATTTGTCTAGTTGTGCTATTGTTGTAATATTGGCCTCATAAAATGAGTTGGGAAATGTTCTCTTCTCTTCTATTTTTGGAGGAGGTGGTGAATAATTACTCTTAATTTTGCTTTAAATATTTGTTACAATGTCCCAATGAAGTCATCTAGGCATGAGCATTTCATAGTGTTAATTTTTTTAGTTTGTTTAATTGCTGATTCAATCTTTTTACTTATAGGTTAAATTTCCTATTTCTTCTTGAATCAATTTCAGTAGTTGGTATTTTTCTATTTTCCATTTTATCGAAGTTAACTAATTTTTTTAATTTACAGTTGTTCATAGCATTTCTTTATAATTATTTTTCTTTCTGTAATTTCAGTAATATTTTATATATTATTTCTGATTTTAGTATATTTTGTTAATGTTTAAAACAAATGAAATTTTGTTTCTTGATATTCTTTATTGTTTATCCATATTTTATTTTATTAATTTTACTCTACATTTTATGATTTTTCCTTCTTTCTACTTATTTTATTTAGGTTTAGTTTCCTCTATTGTCCATTGTGTTATGGAAGTTTAGGCTATTGAGGTATTTACAGCTATAAATTTTATTCCCAGCACTGCATCACCCACATGCCATGAGTTTTGTTATCCATTTTCAATAATCTCAAAGTCTTTTCTAATTTCTCTTGCAATTTCATTTTGATTCATTGTTTAATAAAGATTGTGTTATTTAACTTCCATGTAATTGTAAATTTACCAAGTTACTTATTGATTTTGATGTTTAATCTCATTCAATTTTAGTCAGATAATGTCCTTTTTATTATTTCAATGTTTTGAAATATATTACAGCTTGCTTTATAGCATAGCATAGGATATGATCTATCCTGGAGAGTGTGCCATGTACATTTAAGAAGGTTATTCTGCTGTTGTCAGGTAATGTGTTTTATAGCTATCTACTTTTTCTAGATGATTTATAGTGTTGTTCAAATCTTCTATATCTTAGTTGATTTACAGCCAAGTGATATATGTGCTATTGAAAATAGAATATTAGAGCCTCTAATTGTTATTGTTGAATTGGTTATTTCTCCCTTAAATTATTTTTTTAGCTTCATTATTTTGAGGCTCTGTTGTTAGTTGTGTATATACATATACATATATATATACACATATATGTTTGTAATTACTACCTTTTCTGATAGTTTGACTCTTTTATAATTATAAAATATCTTTCTTTTTCTCTAGTAACAGTTTCATTTTTTCTCTTAATATCTATTTTCTTCCCTGATGTTAGTATAGGCACTCCAGTTTTCTTCTTAATGCAGTTTGAATGATTTTTTTTTGTTGCTTTACTTTCAGCTTATTTGTATCTTTGAATCTAAAGTGTCTTCCGTAAACCATATATATATACACACACACGTATAAAGTGTATCTTCTATAGATCATATATAGTTGACTAAATCAGAAAACAGCCAGTCTAAACATCTCTATCTTTTGATTGAATTTCTGAAATCACTTTATTTAAATATTTTTGATATATCTGAATTTATGCCTGCCATTTTACTTTTTGTTTTCCACATGTCTTATCTCTCTTTTGTACCTCTATTTTTCTCATTCTAATTATTCTAATACTAGTTTATTTTATACTAAGTAAATCTCTAGGGCAATATTTTATTTTATTGTATTTATTTTTTCGTGATAGGGTCTCACTCTGTTGCCCAGGCTGGAGTGCAGTGGCACAATCATAGCTCATTGCAGCTTCTAACTCCTGGGCTCAAGTGATACTTCTTCCTCAGCATCCCAAGTAGCTAGGACTACAGGTGTGCACAACCACACCTGGTTGATTTTTTAAATTTTTTTGTAGAGACAAATTATCACTACGTTGCCCAGGCTGGTCTCAAACTCCTGGCCTCAAGCTATTCTCTTGCCCTAGCCTCCCAAAACACTGAGATTACAGGCTTAAGTCACTGTGCCAGACCCTGAGGGCAACATTTTAATTTTGTTAATGCTAATTTTACTAAAGCATATGAGTTGTTTGTTTTGTTGTTGTTGTTGTTGTTGTTTTGTAGTTGCTTTGGAGCTAATTGTACACATCTTATCAGAATTTACCACAGATTTATGCTAACTTAATTCTACAATGACATAGAAAAGTTATTTCTATACAGATATATTCCTTCTTTCCTTCTTTTATTGTGCTAGAATTGTTATACATAACATGTATTATGTAACATAATATATAATAACTATATATGTATATGTAAGTGTTTGTTGTGGAAATTCCAATCATTTTAATCAACAAAAAGATTGTTACTATGAAACAGTTCGATTATGACTATCAATTTAATTACAACTTTTTGATATGTGATATTATCTGCTCAAATGATACATAAATACCTGGGTCTATTAATTTCATCTTTACAAATAGCTTCATGTTGACACTCATTTTCTTGATCATCAGTTGTATTTTCCAGATACATGTTGCCAGCCCATCTGAGAAAACATAGATACTGATATTCCTGACTGTCTTCTTCACTCAAACAACTGCATCCATTTGCACAAATCTATAGCAACAAAAGAAGTAAAAATGTTATAAATTCCCATCATTTACTACAATATTACAATTGTGACCTGAGAGACCACAATAGATGCCTCTCTGTCTACTAAGATGAAACCTAGGGTTAAGGAAACAGAAGGTAACTATGGGACAAGGGTTCAAAGCTTGGCTGGCACAGCAATTCCGTAAATTTCTAGAGCTATAAGAAAAACCACACCCTTGCTAAATTCCCTAATAGGAGCTTTCAGTCAAATTGTCATTTCATTTCTAACTCTGATTTACAACCAAGGCCACCATAACCCTTATCAGACAGAGAATCGCCTTACAAAACACTTTTCTGATAAGCAATTGTAGGTCTCAAACCAGTTTCAGCCAGTTTATACAGACAGGACATAAACTGTCTTTGCGTCCTATAGTTCACTTTTTTTATGTGAATTGCCAAATTCCACCTAATTTTAAAGCTAAAGCCCTGCTTCAAAGAGAACATGGGATGTACGTTACATATATGTTTACTCATTGAACATGTGCTTGACTGTCCCCCATAAATATGTATTGCTTTCCCCACAAACTTGCTGAATATGTCTGACTCTCTTTTGAACACAGACCTTATGAGACACAAAAATCACCCTGACCTTTACTACTTCTGAGAGAGCACCTTGGGTCCACATCAGAGATGAAGTTTTCCCAGTTATATTATTTGGCTCTGTTTCCTCAGCCATGTCTCATGTTGATTTGTGATTCTGACTGTTGGAGGTGGGGCCTGGTGGGAGATGATTAAATCATGGGGGCAGTTTCCCCCTTGCTGTTCTCCTGATACTGAGTGAGTTCTCCTGAGAGCTGGTTGTGTAAAAGTATATAACACCTCTCCCTTTACTCTCTCTCCTGCTACCATGTGAAGACCATGCTTGCTTCCCCTTTGCTTTCTGCCATGATTGTAAGTTTTCTCAGGCCTCCCAGCCATGCCTCCTGTAGAGCCTGTGGAACTGTGTGTCAATTAAACCTCTTTTCTTTGTAAATCACCCAGTCTCAGGTAGTTCTTTAGAGCAGTGTGAGAATGGACTAATACACCCAGTTAGCAAACTGATACCACAAATAAACTCTTCTTTCTACTATTTAGTCTTCTTGGTAGTCTTTTGGATACACAATCATTTCAAAGTTTGAATTTCAAGCTTTCATTTATTTGCTGAAATAATGTTTCTTTAGCAAAGGTTAAAAAAATCAGGTTTGATTTATGTCAAAATCATTTTTAATAGTCAAATTGTTTATACTCAAATTGTGACAGAAATATATATGTATGTGTATATGTATGTATATATATGTACTGAACATATGTACATTTATTACACAATTATTTTAAATTCCATTTTATTTTAACGAAATTTTTATAGACATTGTTTAAATGTTAACTGATGTGATGGAAATAGCATTGTATTGATAGACAGATCCATGGAAAGTCTATTTGTGGTTTTGCTAAATAGTTTTCATTCTTCAGTGGTTTACTTGTTTTCTCCTTTGAACTGATAGTAAAGCTTTACTGGATTCCTCATTAAAAGTAAATTAAATAATATCTTTCACACATGTTTGTTTAATATTTTCATAAAGTTATGATGCCATGTTTTATTGAAAATTATATTTATATTTTTAACAGCTTTAAAAAATCTTCCACAGATATGCCCAATGAAGTCACCTGATGGTTAGGTAAACTGTCAGAAGAGAAATGCACTTCTTATGGAGTGCTTAAACACAGGTATATATTTATACATTTACATATACATATATTCTTAATTTCTACAGGTAAATTCAAATGACAGTAGAACTTTACTATCTTTAAAAACATTTCTCTGCATATTTTCACATTTTCTTTTTGGTTTTGGTTCATAGCCAACAAGTTATTTTCCATCTGTAGCAACAAAGATTAGGAATTTGGTTTCATGGTCTGATCTTTATTGATATCTAAATAGATGAATGTTTCATGGAGATTCACTCTCTGTTGAATTAGAATCAAATGAGAATCTGTCTTTTCACTTTCTACATAGAGCTCAAAACAAGTAAGAAAATCAAATCTACTAGGAAGTAGAATAGTTCTTTGACGTGAACAGATAATAAAGTGTTATTTACACTTGCCCCAAGTCTAAAATATTACAACTGAAGCTTTAAGTTTTCTCTGTGTCTGTATGTCTATGTGTTTGTAATTCACAAAGGCTTTCATTTCTGTTTGAGTATGTAATTATTTTCTACATCCAGAGGATATTAGTTGTAAAGTTTTTTTCAATTAAAGGAGCACTGTTATAACTGGCTTACAAATTTAATAAATGCTCATATAGGAAGCAACAAATTCTAGCATTTTATGACACTACTTTATTTTTCTATCTATCTCTATCTCTATATCTATAGGTAGTTTAGCTTCCTAAAATTTGAGACTATACTGAACATTATAACTTACTGTGTTTTTCTTTAAAAAAATGAGAATATTCTCTTTTGTTATCTCAGAAAAATTACCAAAGTTAGAAAGTTGACTTGGCTATAAAGCTATATTTTCTAGCTTATAAGCCTTATTCAAAATTTGTTAATTTTTAAAATATTCTTTATGGAAAAACGCCTAATGTATTATTTCTGCACCTTAAATATAATTAGAAAATATGAAACACCAAAACTTCAAATTACCCATTGTATTTTTAATTATTATATATCTATATTACAGAATAATACATAATTAAATCTTGAAAGAGAGCAATATTTTAACAAGGAATATTAGTACAGAATTTGGAATAGGACAAACTTATTTCATATAACTATTTATTTTCAAAATAATTATTACTGGGATTTAAGAAAATCTGAAATAACTAAAAGTTGAATAATGAGTTTTTCTCTTGGCTATACCTCAAAAACCACATAACATTTTGTCTAAGGGATGTGATATGAACACCTAAATTATATCTAATGCTCCAGTTGAGACACTTTTATTAAATGAGAAAGATGGTGAATTATTTTATGCTGCAGTTATGTACTATATCTAAAAACTATTGCAAGTAATTTCTGGGACAAAAAAATAATTTTGGGTTTCAACATGATTTCTCATCTGTTCAGGTAGTCTAGACATCTACTAGAATTTTGGTTTTCTATAATTAAATTTACAGATAAGAAGTCTCTCAGAAAAATTAGCAAGAGAGTAAATTATATCAGTAGATGTATAGAAACTTGAATCTGCCTTGCAAAGCAGAGGAAATATTTCTCAACTTTGTGTATACAGAGAATCAAAGATCTGCTTAAAGGAGTCCATTAATCTTTAAAAATTTTATACAAAAAATTCTATCAAATATTCTATCAAAATGTTACATCAAACGAGTTTAGCAATTTTGGACTGAACGGGGTTGGCAACCCTAACCTCTGTATTTCACAGGTGAACTGTATATATATTATGTACATAAAACATATAATTAATTATTAAACTTTGCACAAAAACCTCAATATTACAAAATACACACAAGTTAAATTAGAAGTTTTATTCTAGATATTTTAAAATGTTTACTTGATGAAGGAATGCAATAAAATCATGATTTTGGGCAGTGGAAGATATTTTCTTCCCAAAAGAAACAGAAGTAAAACAAACAGCTGGAAATTCCCTTTTTGATAATTCATTACTAGTAGTGTATATACATAACACAGTATTATTACTCCAAAGTCACTTCATCTGTAGAGAAATTAACCTTCCTGAAGGATATTTATAACATACTTACAGAAAATGTTCTGCATAGGTAAATAAACAACTCTAGTTAAATAATGCCAGCTATCATTTCAGAGAATATCATGTAATTTTCCAGAAATAATTTTGTCATATCCACATTATATTAGTACATAGGGTCACTTGGCAAAGGACTCTGTGGGAAAAAAATTCTGTAAGATCTAATATATGCCCTTTATTTTGCCATTTTGACCCTTGTTATTAAATAGATAAATAAAGTGACTTCAGAGGGGAAAGTGACTTTTCTTAATCATGATACGTAGAAAGCTGGATCCTTAAAATAATATCTGTCAAGGTAAAAATTGCACCAAAGTTAGATAGGTCATTAAATTTTATTAAAGACTATTGAAATAGGGGAGAGAGACTAAACTCAATTCTCCAAAAATAGAAAGCAGGAGAGACTTTAACTGTGAACTTGAACTAATAAAACATGACAGCAGTCCTCCCTTATTGTTGGTTTCATTTTCCACGCTTTCAGTTACCACAGTTCAAAAATATGTTAGTACAGTTTAGTAAGATATCTTGAAAAAGAGAGACCACAGTCACATGACTTTTATTATAGTATACTGTTATAATTGTTCTATTTTTATTAGTAATTGTTGTTAATCTATTTTTGTGCCTGATTTAAAAATTAGACTTTATCATAGGTATGTATGTATAGAAAAACTACAGTAAATACAGGGTTTGGTACTATTCACAGTTTCAGGCATACACTGGGGTCTTGGAAAGTATCCCTGCAGTTAAGAGGGAAGACTGTTATACTTGATGTCACTAGAGAAGAGTTTGATCAATGCAATGTGTCAAGCAGATTGAGTTATTACTGAGTTTGCAAAGATTTTGCTCTGTGAGTAGGCCTTCTGTAGAGTACACAGGGAAGTAAGAGTACTATTTTCTTTGATATTTACATTTCAGAGACGTGGTTCCAAGGTCCTTGATACAGACATCCCGTGCATCCTTAAACTGGCAAGAGTTTGGAAGATTTACATACATTTCAAAAAGGCAGATAATTTATAACTGCAAAATTTTTAAAGTACATCCTATAAGAAAAAAAGAGTGCAGGGGCCCGTAGGCAATAAGAAACTTGTCTGAAGTTTAGTCAAGGTGAGGGAAAGAGGAAGGTTGTTTTGGCTATATATTTAGCTAACTAAAAGGGAACACATTTTAAAAATCATATCTGGATGAATTAAAGTTCAAATTTATACTGGATTAAGACCTAGTCATAAATTCTGAAATAAAATAAACTTGGTAAAAACCTTTCACATCCCAAATTTTAGTGCTCCATAGACTCTTCTACTTGGCTTGAAATTCACCTTCTCTTCCCCGTAACTCATAATAATATATAATTTTATAACATTTTTGTAGCAGGGGTGTAGAAAACAAGATAAACTTATTTGTAATTATGTGTTTCCATTCCAGAAGCATTTGCATTTAAAAAGACCTCACTCAGAGAAGGAAAACATTTTAATACAAAAAAAAAAATAAAAGAACACTCTGGGAATTTCTGTCTTTGATGATGAAAACTAAAATAAACCTAATTTTCCATCACATGTTTCAAAATACTGAGAAAAAGCAAGACTAACTTACTATTTACTCCATGAAATACTTGCTTCTGGAACATAAGACTTGAACCAACTAAAATAAGTTATTTACAAAGACTAACAGTTTGCACATCAAGACTCACTTTAAAGATTCTCAGTATATCGTGCCAACAATAGGAAGCTTTCCTTCATAAACTCTAACCAGTCCCCACTAAATACCCTCTACAACTGACTCAAAGCTCTACACCAAATAAATAACTTTCCACAACTTCTCCCATCTGAGGCACTACTAAGACTCTACTAAGGTGTTGTTTTCCCTTATTGAAAGAAGTCCAAAATAATTAGTTTGTCTCCATCAGCAGAATTGTCTGGTGGTCTTTCGGAGGGTAAAAAGTGAATAAATCCAAAGTTTCACAAAATCTCATTAAAATGCCCTCACTCTCAAGGCTGGATAGCAACCAATGCACTACCCTGAGAACACTGGATATTCTCTCCAACTGTGAAAGTGACATAGGTACAGTATCAAGTCTAAACTCCAATTTTTTTCATTAACTTGACAAATGTTATGTTTCTGTTGTTTCTTAAGAATAAAAAAAAAGCAAAACAACATGGCACATGGATACATATGTAACAAACCTGCACATTGTGCACATGTACCCTAAAACCTAAAGTATAATAATTAAAAAAAAAAGAAAAAGAAAATAAAAAAAATTCAAATATATATAAATAGGAAAACTCTCCATCTTCATCAGTTTTTCAGGTGAGTCTATAAGAGGAAGTCAGCTGGGAGAGGAAAATGTGGGTTCTACAAGTACATCATTCAAGTGTTCTAAATAAGCGATGAGTTCAGATGATCACATCACTCTAGTGTTCCTTTGGGCAACATTTTTATTGTCACCTTTTAAAAAATCTTCTAAACACTCTTAGTTGATTTGAAATTGATTGATCTTTTGATTTTTCTGGAGACATATTGTACAAATGCTTGCTGACATAAGTTTTCACGGGTTCTTCTCAGTCTTTTATACCTGGACACCACACATTCCTCCCCTCATATTGTAAGCCATATACATATCTCTCTAATTGGCATAATTTCTCAAAGGACAATGTGAAATTGCAGTGACCACTCTGGGGAAATTCTGACATGAACAAGATTGTTTATTTGACAGATCCAACAGAACAAAAAGGGAAAAATCCTCATGAGATTCTCTGTCCTGTATGTCTAATAGAGAGATTACTGTGTATTATACAAAACCTCCTCTTTCATTTTCATGCTTCTGGGATGAAGAAGCACTAGATTTTTAATTACATGGCTCTGTGAAATTGTCAAGTATGTGAGTTATTTAAACTGTTTATAATAATTCGTTCTTGTGTGTTTGAAAATAGTTTTTCTGCATTTAAGCATCTCCAGTGCTGTGCAGAAGGGAGATAATCAAACTTTGCATCATAATTTTATATCTAACAGAATCTAGATAAACTTCATTTAGTCATTTTTCACTTTTTCTGCTTTTCTGTTTTGCTTAGAAAAAATAGAAATTAATTGATCATAAATATTTTTATAACATTCTATATTGCCATTATAGAATGATTTTTCAGATAGTCTACATTTTACAATGAAAGGAAATGATTAACTGTGCTTTATTTACATGATTTCTCTTCCCAAAATTTTAACAAATCAGGAAAAGCATTCATGTGTATGGGTAATATTGTTAGTCTTTAGTTGAAGAAAAAAACTGGGCTCCACAGAGCTTTGGCTTAATCCTAAAGTTTTGATTTTTCAAAATACATAAATACTGAGGTTTGCTTATTTATATTAGTATATATGTATTTATTTATTCTAAAGGTTTATTTATTTAAAAAGGACTCATGTAATTTTTAAATAAATGACATTTCAGATAAATTAGACTGATTTAATTTAACTTTAAGAGAAATATTCTATAATTATGTCCTCAAATTGTCTGATTACACAAATCTAAAATTGATATAATTGAAATTTTAAAAACAGATCTAATTTAAAAGGGTTGAATCTTGTGACTTCTTACTAATTTTACTACACTGATATATTAGAATGTTTTATTGATGATACTACAAATCATAAGAACTTAACATGATTGTGTAAGTTTGCAATTTCTAAATATTTAGTCAACATTAAGAACTTACACAGATATTTAATCAAATTAATCAAATTATCTTGGATGCCTGAACAATTAATCAAATTAATCAAATTATATTGGATGCCTGAACAATTCCTAATTAAGAAAAATATAAAAATATAGTCTCTAAATACAGATTTAAATTACTTCTGTCCTTATAGAATGAAATAAGCTGTGCAAATACAGTTGAAGGATGTGCATTTATATTTATTTTGCCTATGACAAAAGTTGTTAAAGTTATATAAAATGTGTAATCATAAAGTAATAAAATAGTCAAAATGATCTTAGATTGCTATATTTGTGTATTTTCTTGAGTCTAAAGAAATTGTTTAATTTGATTAAAGTTGGTGATTTATATTATAAAAGGATACTGAGAACTAGAAATACATAAACAAAACAACAAATATGATTTTCTTGTTCCTAACAAAGGTTTACAGTTACTGAATTATTAAGTGTACTATAATATGTAACTATTTTTAATATACTGATAAAGCTAAAAGTCTTAAAGCTGTAATGTAATATAATGTAATCATCTATGTGTATAGTGATGTATATGTGATTGGCTAAATATATGTAAGAATGTATTAAGCTTACTTCATATAGTTATGACTTGTAAACATATATCAAAATATATTTGAGGGCATACTTTCAGATGTTCTGTGGTATTTGAAGTCTTTTTGCCCATAGCTGTAATGCCTCTAGATGGTGAATTTGAAGGAAATAGTGACTTGTATCAGTTTTTACAAGGTTGACTCAACATAAATTTATATATTAGTAAAGAAAAGGGCTTATGAGTCTTTACTGAAATGTATACAATACACAGAATTAAAATATGGCTTTCTTAAAATGACCAAATTAGGATGTATCAAGACAAGATAGGTTACAAATACTTTGTTAATTCTCTTTTTGGAAAATTCTTGAATCATTTTAACAAAAAGTTCCTATTCCTAAGTTGTTTAAAATGAAGATTCTTAAATTTTTCTTAATTATTGTTACATATTAAAAAATATAATCTAATTGGTATAAGACAGTGGTGAGGGGATAAAAGGAGAGCCTCTCTTTTATTCTTGCCACAGGCCTCACAATTTTTAGTGATGGAACTGCCTAGAGATTAGAAATTATTTTCATTTATTTTTATTTATTTTATTTTTTAAGCAGCTTGCTTGTGTAAGAGGTTAGAAATCTCTCGGAGATTTAAACATATCCAAAAGACAAATGCATTTCATTATGATCTGTGAGCAAAAACAAGTGGCATAATCCAACTGTATTTGAGACGCTTTAGTCAGCCTGCAAATTATAACATTAATAAAACACAAAAAGACTAGGAACAAAATGATTCTTCAAAATTTTTACCTTCCCATATTATAAATGTATCAAGTAAATATAAATTTCCAAGTAGACTGTTGGGAATTTGTTTATGAAGTTACATTTAAACTATGAAAACTACATATTTTCATATTTTGAATATTGAAGAATCTGTAACCTAAACATTTCTAACTTTCTAAAAATCAGACAATTACAAGCTAAAGAGAAAAATGGAAAGCAACTACATAAATTTACCTTACCTC
Organism: Hylobates moloch; assembly: GCF_009828535.3. NCBI lineage: Eukaryota > Metazoa > Chordata > Mammalia > Primates > Hylobatidae > Hylobates > Hylobates moloch. The sequence goes on along the minus strand of NW_026652277.1, from coordinate 98,425,564 downwards.
TTTTGTGCCTTCACATGGGAACCAACATGAAGAATTATTATCTTCAGGATCATTCACATAGATTGCCTCTTCAGTGCAGTTTGCAGCCAGAAAGAAATAGGCATCAATAACCTCTTGGCACTTTTCACCTTCAGATCCTTTAAAAAAAAGAGATAAAAAATTAAATAAACTCTTAAAAACTTGAATTCACAATGAATTATTAAGGACTCTGGTCAAATTACTTGAGAAGATAAATTTGACAACATCTGCCACAAAATAAGTTCCTGTATATATATGATATAGAATTTGAAGGAGACCTCAAAGCCCAACACTCTCATTTTAAACATGAACTGAGAAATACAGCATCACAAGAAGAAGACACAGCTCCCACACCAATTCATTTTTTAAAATAATCAAATGTTGACTAAACTGCAATTAATAATTATAAGAAAGGATGGTAGAACCATAAAAAGAACACTGTCCTATAACAAAAATAAAAGCAGAGATTGCAAAAGAGCAGAAGAAAGAAGTGACCTATATTCAAGAGAATGTGACCTATATTCAAGACGAAAACTAAAATTTTAAGGCCCAGACCTAGAATTACCAGGAATTTAAAATGATTATATTAAATTTTCTGAAAAATCAACAGGAAAAGATGAATAAAATAGATAATCAGATAAGGAATTAGGCAATGAGAGATTTTGAAATTGTAGGAAAAAACAAACAAAAAAAATGGTAAATCTCAGAATTGTAGGGAAAAAGGAGTTAATTAAACTGGGCTGAGAACCCGTTATTGGTCATTAATATCGGTAATAAAAGAACATAGAAGACCTGATCCCATCTTTTTGTAAACATGACTACATCTCCTAGTAAACAAACAAAAAATATTTGTCAGAGGACAGTATTTATCTAAAGAATCTTTTAGCAAAATATCTCTGGCTTTGGACTGCTTATAGTAAACAAATCTAAACTCTAGGGACTCACAAGGCATCATTTCTTGGAAAATATAATGTAAGCTATGCATTTTACAACTGAGTTGTAAATTAGAAATGATTCATAACTGACGTCTCCCTACCATGTGAATGTCTCACCAAGAAATCTCACATATTACTGGAAAAAAAGAAGGAGCTAGGAACCAAGCCCAATATCCCAAATCTCTTCAATCATATGTATGTAATTTGACTGTTTATAAATTTAAGATTACAGAAAATTATGGCTATGTTAATAAAACAATTAATGGATGAGATTATCAGAAGATCAAACACAAGAGAAGAAAAGATCAGTAAATTTAATGATAGGTCAATAAAAATTCTACCTGTAACATTCTGAGAGTAATTAACTCAAATTATGCTAGCTCCATATAATTAATTGATATGTGTTCCTCCCTCTGTGTTTTTGTGCAAATTTATATAGTATTAGAATGAATACTTTATTGAAAATTTGGAGAACTTTAATAAAAGGCCATATATTTCAAGTATGTTTTTGTGGGATGATTTTTAAAACTATTTTATTCAGTTATTTAATAAATTGTAGGATTATTTAGAACTGAAATTTATGATCTGGTCAGTTTTTCCAATTAGTATTTTTTTAGAAATTTATCCATTTCATTTAAATTGCCCAATTTATTAGCATAAAGTTTTTCATAATGATATATCTGACTAAACATTTGGATTTAACTCTTAAATTTTTCCCTCTGCCTCCCAAGACCTCAAAAAAAGAGATAATTTAAAAAAATAAATAAAACAAACGTTTTAACCCACAAAAAAGGGTGAGAAGACGAAAAAAAATGATACACTGACTAAATTAGCAGAAAGGCTACAGCCCAAATACAAATGAGGGGACATAATTATGAAAAAAAAATTGGCCTAGCAGAAATACTGAGATGCTCTGGGTTTAAAAAGCATCTGAGAATCTGATACTAAGGTGGGCTCTGGAAAGAAGATTAGCTGACACTGAGAGTCTCTCTCCCAACTCAGTGATCCGGATTATTATTCTAACTCTTCACTCAGCTTTACAAACAAACAAACAATTTCCAAGGTTTATTTTCAGGAGTTAAAGAATCTCAGGGGCTCCTGCCTTAAGGATACCCAGCTCGTTGAGGGTCCCCTAGCGAAAGCCTAGTTGCCATCCTGCAACCCTGTCATAGAGCTCCTGTCATCATGGCCCATCCTTGTATGGTCAGTTTCCAGTCAGCCTTCTTAGTTCCTCACCATTAAATATGATCACTCCAAATGAGAGAGAACAAATCTTCATAAACAGTATTTACAGAAAACTGAGACACTAGGCAAAAAAGAAGAAAATTAAAACAAAACTATAACATTTTTAGAGAGAGAAGAAAAGCCATTTTACCCTTATTGAAAAAAAAAACAATGTCAGAAATGTGTATAATTTAAAGGATGGAAAACTGCCCTATATTATTACAAATATAGTAAAACAAATTAAAAATTGAAACTCATTTTGAGATATTCAATTGGGGAGATGGAATAGAAAATAAAGCAATATGAAAAGAAATAGGAAAGAGAAAAGAAATTATGAGAAAATGAGAGGATCAATTTAGGAGATGTGATACCCAATTTTTGGAATTGGGCCTACAGAAAAAAAAAAAAAAAACAGGAAAAAGGACTTTTTAGGGGAAAAAATACAGAAACTACCTAAAAATGGAGAGACCCATGCTTCCAAATAGAAGAGTTTAACAAGAGATAACAAGAACATACTATGTAAAAGTCTCAACATTGTGAAATTTCAGAACACTGAGCAAAAAACATGGAAAAGTGTTCCATAGAAATAAACACAAATTATATATAAAGAATCACATGGTTGTCTACTATACACGTGATTCTACACTATTGCATGCCTTTCTTTCACTTTATCATGTATCTCAGTCCTAGATGAGTTCTACATTCATTTCCATATTTATGTTTATTCTTTTTCTTAACAACAAATGATACCAGGTATAAAATTACACCTATATTATTTAGCATGTGGATGTATTCTCAATGATCAGAAGGTTAGGTCAAATGGTATAGAATTTGTAATATTGACAGATATTGCAAAACTATCCCACTTAGATATTATAGTGATTTTACATTATTTCTAGCAATGGATAGTCATTAAATTGTCAAATTCTAAAATTTTTGCTGGGCTAAGAGGAGAAAAATTATATACTTACAGTGTTTTTTAAATTTGCTTTGATTGCATTATGAATAGAGCTTAGCATTTTCCCCACATATTTAGGGATACTCTCTGTGCCTTCGTATGTAAATTGTGTGTTTATATTACTGACTTACCTATCAGGTTTTTCAGTTTTTGCTTCTTAATTTCTAAGTCATTGATATATTCTTGATCCTAATCTATCTTTTGTGAAGTAAAATGTTTGTGCAGTGTTTCTTTTGCATTTTGATTTTTATGTCTTTCATAAGCAGATATTTTTACTTCTCTTGTAGTAAAATTCACTAGTCTTTTCCTTCTGACATCAACATTTTTAGTATTAACTAAACATCTTTAGTATTAACTATAAACTTTTTTTTGTTTTACTCCTTGAATTTTTGTGGGTAACTACTAAGTGATATATTTATGGGTTACATGAGATATTTTGCTACAGGCATACAATGCATAGCAGTCACCTCAGGGAAAATAGTGTATCCATCACTTCGAGCATTTATCCTCTCTTTGTGTTGCAGATAATCCAGTTATATTCTTTTAATTACTTAAAAATGTACAGTAAATTATTGTTGCCTGTAGTCACCCTGTGGTTCTATCAGATATTAGATCTTATTAATTATATCTAATTATATTTTTGTGCCCATTAACTATCCCCACTTCCATCCACTTCACTATCCTTCCAAACCTCTGGTAACCATCATTCTACTCTCTATCTGTATGAGTTCCATTGTTTTAATTTTAAGCTCCTACAAACACGTGAGAACATGTGACTTTGTCTTTCTGTGCCTGGTTTATTTCACGTAACATAATGACCTCTAGTTCCATCCATGTTGTTGCAAATGACAGGATCTCATTTTTTTATATAGCTGAATAGTATTCCATTGGGTAAATATACCGTATTTCCCTTACTCATTCATCTGTTGATGGACACCCAGCTTGCTTCAAAATCTTGGCTATTGTGAATAGTGCTGAAGTAAACATGGGAGTGCAGATATCTCTTCAATATACTTATCCCCTTTCATTTGAGTATATACCTAGCAGTGGGATTGCTGGATCATGTGGCAGTTCTATATTTAGTATTTTTTAGGAACCTCCAAACTGTTCTCCACAGTGATTGTACTAATTTACATTCCCACCCCAACAGTGTACAAGGGTTCCCTTTTCTATACATTCTTGCTAGCATTTGTTATTGCCTGTCCTTTGCACTGGGGTGAGATGACATCTCATTTTAGTTTTAATTTGCATTTATCTGATGACCAATTATGTTGAGCACATTTTCATATGCCTGTTTGCTATTGCATATCTTCTTTTGAGCAATATCTATTTAGATCTTTTTTCCCATTTCTAAAAATTATATTATTATTTTATTCCTGTAGAGTTGTTTGAGCACCTTTTGTATTGTTATTAATCCCTTGTCAGATAGATAGTTTGCAAATATGATCTACCATTCTGTGAGTTTTGTCTTTTTTGTTTCCTTTCTTCTACAGAAGCATTTTAACTTGGTGTGAGCTCATTTGTCTATTTTTTGTTTGATTACTAGTGCTTGTGGGGTATTACTCAAGAAATCTTTGCCCAGTCCAATATGCTGGATAGTTTCCCCAATGTTTTCTTTTAGTAGTTTCATAGTTTGAAGTCTTAGATGTAAGTCTTTAATCCATTTTGATTTGCTTTTTGTATATGGTGGGAGATAGGGGTTTAGTTTCATTCTTCCCCCATCCAAATTTACAAAGCATTTCTCCAACATTCTCTAATACTTTTATACTTTCTTTTTTATGTATTAAAACTTTTATCTATTTCAATTTAATCCAGAGAATGTTTAAAGGCACACACAAGTTGAATTTTTTTTCAGATGGCTATCCAGTTGTTCCATGTTAATTATTAAATAGTCCCTACTTATTCTAATAAACTGAGATGGCAGTTTTATTATATATTATATATTTTTTCATGTCTTGGATTCATTTTGAGACTTTGTATTTTGTCATATTTGTTGACTACCAATGCAGTGGTGCTATGCTTTTCATCAATGAAGCTACATAATCTATTTTAATGTATGGCAGAGCTCATTCTATACATCACTTGTCCAAATGATGCACTTTTGCAGAGTACACTTGGCTTTATTTGTCTTTTATTCCATGTGAACATTAAGAAATAAGATGTCAATTTCATAGAACACACATATAACACCATTATTTTATTAAAATTTCAATAAACCTATAAAATAATATTAAGAGTTGAAATCTTTAAAAGATGTATCTCCAGTATAATATAAGTTTTTCAGGGGGAAGGTTATTATTATTATTTTAAATTTACAGATGAAACTCTATGTATCATATATAAGGTTATGATTATGTATGTATCATATACAACATGATATTTTGAAGTATATGCACACTGCAGAATGACCAAATCTAGCTAATTAACATACGCATTACCTCATATAGTTATCATGTTTGTGGTAAGAACACTTCTGAAATTATAAAACTCACTGGCAAAAGTAAACAAATTGTAAAATTCAGAGTACTCAAATACTGTATGGTAGTGTGTAAATCACTAATATAATTAGTATGAAGGTTGAAAGAAAAACTATTAAGAATAATAGTAGTTACAGCATAATATATCTTTAGAATTTTCTTTCAGATTATGTATGCATGCACCTATACTACAGCAATATCTAAAGTTTTCTCCATGTAGAAGTTGCATGTTTTTGTTAATTTTAGTCCAATGCATTTTAACATTTTAATTCTTGTTTGTAAGAAATATTTTCTTCCTTATGATTTAATTAGCTTTGTTCTGTTTATGAAAGTTGTTCATTTCTAATTAGTGATTTAATTAAGAGAATTGTCTTTCAAAGCATGTAAAAATGCTTTAAAAACTTACTATAAGTGATATGAATGAAAAGTACTAAACCACTATTTTTAATACTCATATTTTTAAAAAGTCTTCAACTAAAGGTTAAAACTAAAGTCCCTAAAATACTTGATAGATATATAAATAGTAGGCATTTGACAAAAGAAGACTTGAAGGTAGAACAATATACCAAGAAAAATAGATTTTGATAAAGATTGCTTTGTTGATATAGCATTTCCTATTTTCACAAAAATTGTTTAAAATTTAAGAAGTAACGTATAATGAATAGATTATAATTAATATCCTGGAAGGTCTTCTACCAGAAGATCCATTACTTTATAAAGGAAAAATAAAACTTTCACAGTAAATATTTGTTTGCAATATCAACTCACAAATGCAACAATCGCTATTTATTTAGAAAAAAAGTTCACTAGTACATGTTAAGTGTTTTAACTCTATGTTTAACTTGGATAAGCAAACTGAAATAATGATATGCTTCAAGAAGAAAGAGATTTAAAAGAATTTCTCTGTCTTATTTTCTTTTTTTATCTAGGATTTTATCTTTTCTTAAGCATGATTCATATTGTCTTACTTCACTTCGCAACTCTTTATCCACTCTGTCAGTAGCTCCTTTCCTCAAACCTAATAATACACATAATGAACATAGATGATGACATTGAAAAGACACAGTGCATGTCAGCTCTTTCTCAAGATGTGCACTGTCGACCAATTGTCCTTGAAGGGGCTTCTTCTAATTAATTACCATCCCTTCTCTGTAGAGCAATCATATTGGCAAGAATTGATTGGGCGTGTAAGACACTTCATTTAGTTGTTAGAAAAATCCCTTAATTAAAATAATTTTCCTGCTGGTAAAATTAATGCACCCCATGCAAAATTACCAGCATGATTTTAAAGTTCCTCTTCAATTACATTTTATATTTCATGAGGAAAAAAGTAAAAGAAGATCTTAATGGCAATTACCAAAAGAAATAAGAAGGAATTTTGCAGTACATAAAATGTATAATTCTATTTACATATTTTTTCATTTATTTTAACTTCTATTTTGTTTTGAAAACTTGAGAAGTTTCATTGCTGAATCTTCATATTGAAATTCAAAATGAGTTTACGTGTTTTACTTAAACATTCATTCAGGCTGTGCATTATCACACTGCTTCTTTTCCATTCAAAAGCCCAAGTCATTTAGATTCTCAGATGTAGGGGTCACATAATTTTAATTTTTGTTATAATTAGCTATATTCAGTAAGTTCTGTCCAGTAATTCAGGAAGGAATAATGATTAAATATGCATATATTGTTTTGAAGATAATTGCTTTCTGCTAAGTTATCCATGAGTAATTTTAACTCTGTATTACACCACCCATTTTCTAAAACATATATTTGTTATTTTACTGCCATTCATAAAGTTGACTATATTTGCTCAAATCTGATTTATCCATGAGCAATTTGACTTGCTATTATTCCTTCCATTTTCCTTCAAAAATACTTTTGCTATTTCATCATTGTGAATATGTTCCCTGTAGCAATTTTTAGTTCTCAAAAGAAGTTTAATATTTAAAAATAACCAAACATATGAAAGCATTATTCCTACTATGAGACAAAGGAAAATGAAATGCAAAAACGATGCAAGCACTGAAATATGTGAACTAATTTGGTTCTAACAGTAGAGAGCATTTCTCAATCTGCACATTAAAAGCATTTAGGGAACCTCAAAAAATACTCTGTGTCCATCTCACTACAATTCCAGTTTGACTGTTCTGTGATGAGAATTCACCATTAGTATGTTTCAAGAGCTCCTTCAGATGATTCTAATATGTGGTCAGGGTTTAAAAACAACGGAAGTGACACAATCCCTAAATAGTCCTGAGGTTAATTCCTCTAACCTCAACTGTATTTATTTCTTTGTTTCATCTGATTGTGTCATTTATAAAATAGTAAGTACTCATAACAGAGTCTCTGAACGTTCCTTTTAGCATCAACATAGTATCGTCAACAATGCTTTGCTCTCTTCTACCACTTTTGGTCTTCAGTGTGATCTGATTAATTGAACTGATAACTATTTCTGTCACTAAAGGTTGTTAACTCTACAGTATACTATTTTATGAGCATGGTGAAATAAATTATCATGTTTTCTGTTTAAACGGCTAATTGTTAGTTTACTTCAACACTGTTGTGATGTAATACAATGTTAGAAATTCAGCTTCTGTTGGTTAGCTGTTACTCAAAAACAGACACATCAAACTGTTAATTTGCTGGTTGTTTGTAAACTGAAGTGCCAAAATATCATTGTCAGAGGAAATATTCTTTAAAAGAATGAAAATACCATATAGTCTTAAGAATGTAAATCAAATTTGCATCAGCTAAGTTAAATAATATTAAAAATGTAATCAAAGAATGAAAATTATGCCCATCAAAATAGATTGCGATAGAAATTGAAACTCTATAAAACAAAAACATATATGGGAATACAAGTGCTGAAATGATTTCACTTCAAGTGTGTAAGACAGAAAACTAGGAGTCCTGTTGACACCTTCATTACTTGCTATTTCCAATTCATAAACAAGATCTTCCATTTATTTCAAGCTTCCAGCATTATGACTCACATTATTACTCCAACCAACTCCCTAGCTTTTTTTCTTCTCTTCCATGTATTTCTCTACTTGCTATAAGCTTATCGAATGCGTCAAAACCTATAGTAATTTTCTATTCCTTTTAGAAGAGAAATCAAAATATTTAACTCAGCATTTTAGTTCTGGCTTTACCCCCTCCATGGAATTGTTATTAGTCTTTTCTCACAGCCCCAGACAGGCCTTCAAAGAAGCCATTTCTTCTAATATAATGTTTTTACAAATAAATTCTCTCAACCCAGAATCCTCTCTTCTCCAACTTCTCTGCCATGACATTATTCTCTATATCTCTCTTCAGGGGTCATTTTCTCATGGAAACCTTTTCTTACAACCCAAATCAATATCTCAATTGCCCAGTTTTTTTTTCTTTTTTTCTAAACAGGCTCATTGCTTATGAGCATTCATGGAATGCTACCTGTTTTCCTAAGAGCATTTTGATTTTAAATAAAATTACATAGTTATTACTGTATTTGTCCATTAACCACTCCCTTCCAACAAATGGATTTATGAAAGTAGAAAATAGCTCTAGTTTACTTCACTATTGTCTGTCTTGCCCCAAGTAGATTTCCTAGGATGTAGTTGGTGTTAAACATGTCAGTTAAAGGAATACATCAGAAAATAAGGCGCCCGCCACCACGCCCGGCTAATTTTTTGTATTTTTAGTAGAGATGGGGTTTCACCGTGGTCTCGATCTCCTGACCTCGGGATCCGCCCGCCTCGGCCTCCCAAAGTGCTGGGATTACAAGCATGAGCCACCGCTGTAGTCCCAGCTACTCGGAGAGGCTGAGGCAGGAGAATGGTGTGAACCCGGGAGGCAGAGCTTGCAGTGAGCCAAGATGGCGCCACTGCACTCCAGCCTGGGTGACAGAGCGAGACTCCGTCTCAAAAAAAAAAAAAAAAAGAAAAGAAGAATATTAATTTTATTTTTAGTTTATATTATGTTTTGAGATATAAAATACTTTGTGTGTTTAGAAAATGAATACATGACTAGCAAATTTTGAAATGATTCAAGCAGATTAAAAAAATTACATAAATTTGTTACCTGCAAATCCTAATTGCCATACATATTCAAATTGAGCAGGACCTTTACCTTGGCAAATACCACGGAAGGTGACTCCACAGTAGCAGAGGTGTTGATGAATTAGGTAAACATTCTTCAAAAACCAACATGGATTTTTTGTGCACCCTGGAATGCATACATACTATAAAAAGGAAACAAGGAAAAATGGTAAATTCTTTTTTGAAATATTTTTCAATATATACATATAACATAAACAGCTAATTTTTAAAACCGCAGTGATTATAGAAAATTTTATGGGACACACTTTTTATACTTCTCTTTATTTCTCCTATTTCTTTATCTTTTCTTTCCATACTATCTTTTGTCATTCCATGTTCAAAAGCCTATATGATAATCTTTTAGCTTTGACTCACTCTCAATAGACAACAGTCCCTAATCTTCTGTTTGATGGGCTATAATACATCTTTCCCCTCACAAATTAAAAATACCTATGGTATAAATTAAGAGACACACCATTTAAAACACTTATAGCAGTAGAATTAGCACAATAAAATGTCATGGTGTGTTCAAATTAGACTTCTGCTATCATTTGAAAATAGTTTAAGATAATCAGGGCATATTGTCTAATAATATTTGTTTATGGTAATCTCCAGCATCTTCAAATACAAAAATCATATACAGTTATATCCACAACTGAACTAACTAAATGTAAACCATTTTAGGTCGCAATGAGGTCTTCACTAAGTTTTAGTACATGCTACACTACTTAGGTGTTAGGAAGACATCAGCCAGCATAAAATTTAAGCCCTAGAGACAAACTAGGGCTATGTATTCTCTTTAGAGCATACCCCTCAATTATTTCTACTTCTCCACATTTTTTATTAACAAATCTCCCTTGAATTTGGCAGAGAAAAGCACAGCTGAGACATGCAGTACAAGGAATCTGACAGTTCCATTAATGAAAGTACTACACTAAGTAAACATTGTTCTGTTTCAAGTCATGGTGGTCTACCTGGATTTGCAATCACAATTTCCTAATTGCACAACAACCCTAAAGTATGAGTCAACCCGAAATGTGAGGAAAATAAAAACAAAATTGGCCAGGCGCAGTGCCTCATGCCTGTAATCCTAGCATTTTGGGAGGCGGAGGCAGGCAGATTACCTGAGGTCGGGAGTTGAAGACCAGCCTGGCCAACATGGTAAAACCCTGTCTCTATTAAAAATACAAAAAGTTAGTCAGGTGCAGTGGCGTGTGCCTGTAATCCCACCTACTCTGGAGGCTGAGGCAGGAGAATCACTTGAACCAGGGAGGCAGAGATTGTGGTGAGCTGAGATCACACCACTGCACTCCAGCCTGGGCTACAGAATAAGACTTTGTCTCAAAAAAAAAGAAAAAAAATAATTAAAAAAATAATTATCATTTAATTATATTAAATGACTACCAAAAAATACAATTTTATGATATATTTCCCAGTTGTGAGATGATCAAAAGCTTTAACCCATTACCTTTATACTCAGACACCAAATGTTCAACTCTACAGATGGCATTAACCAATCTTCACTGTCAGTGGAGATTGTCTTTATTGGATTTAGGTCCTCATTGTGATAGAAAATATGAAAGCCTAATAAATTCTGAATACATGACTGTACAAAATAAACTTATCCATATTGATAGGATTCTGTAGAGTCATTTCTGCACTTAAAACTTAACAAAACAATTAACAGTTTTTATCTCTCATCCCCCTCTCACCCTTCCCTCTGAGTCCCCAAAGACTGCATATTGAGTACAGTGTACACTTCTTCGGTGACTGGTCTACAAAAATCTAAGCAATCACCACTAAAGAGCATATTCATGTAACTAAAAACCACCTATACCCCCAAAAGTATTGAAATAAAAATTTAAAAATAATTTAAGAATATCCTCTTCTGGACACTAGCCTAGGAAGAGAACTCATGACTGAGATCTCAAAGTACAAGCAACTAAAACAAAAATAAACAAATAAGACTTGATTAACCTAAAATGCTTCTGCACAGCAAAAGAAATCATCAATAAAGTGAACAGACAACCTTCAGATTG
>NW_026652277.1:98217013-98413434 GCF_009828535.3 Hylobates moloch | reverse complement strand
ACCCCACAACAGTACCCGGAATGTGATGTTCCCCTTCCTGTGTCCATGAGTTCTCATTGTTCAATTCCCACCTATGAGTGAGAACATGCGGTGTTTGGTTTTTTGTCCTTGCGATAGTTTACTGAGAATGATGTTTTCCAGTTTCATCCATGTCCCTACAAAGGACACGAACTCATCATTTTTTATGGCTGCATAGTATTCCATGGTGTATATGTGCCACATTTTCTTAATCCAGTCTATCATTGTTGGACATTTGGGTTGGTTCCAAGTCTTTGCTATTGTGAATAGTGCCGCAATAAACATACGTGTGCATGTGTCTTTATAGCAGCATGATTTATAATCCTTTGGGTATATACCCAGTAATGGAATGGCTGGGTCAAATGATATTTCCAGTTCTAGATGCCTGAGGAATTGCCACACTGACTTCCACAATGGTTGAACTAGTTTACAGTCCCACCAACAGTGTAAAAGTGTTCTTATTTCTCCACATCCTCTCCAGCACCTGTTGTTTCCTGACTTTTTAATGATGGCCATTCTAACTGGTGTGAGATGGTATCTCACTGTGGTTTTGATTTGCATTTCTCTGATGGCCAGTGATGATGAGCATTTTTTCACGTGTTTTTTGGCTGCATAAATGTCTTCTTTTGAGAAGTGTCTGTTCATATCCTTTGCCCACTTTTTGATGGGGTTGTTTTTTTCTTGTAAATTTGTTTGAGTTCATTGTAGATTCTGGATATTAGCCCTTTGTCGGATGAGTAGGTTGCAAAAATTTTCTCCCATTCTGTAGGTTGCCTGTTCACTCTGATGGTAGTTTCTTTTGCTGTGCAGAAGCTCTTGAGTTTAATTAGATCCCATTTGTCAATTTTGGCTTTTGTTGCCATTGCTTTTGGTCTTTTAGACATGAAGTCCTTGCCCATGCCTATGTCCTGAATGGTATTGCCTAGGTTTTCTTCTAGGGTTTTAATGGTTTTAGGTCTAACATGTAAGTGTTTAATTGATCTTGAATTAATTTTTGTATAAAGTGTAAGGAAGGGATTCAGTTTCAGCTTTCTACATATGGCTAGCCAGTTTTCCCGGCACCATTTATTAAATAAGGAATCCTTTCCCCATTGCTTGTTTTTGTCAGGTTTGTCAAACATCAGATGGTTGTAGATATGCGGCATTATTTCTGAGGGCTCTGTTCTGTTCCATTGGTCTATATCTCTGTTTTGGTAGCAGTACCACGCTGTTTTCGTTACTGTAGCCTTGTAGTATAGTTTGAAGTCAGGTAGCATGATTCCCTCCAGCTTTTTTCTTTCAGCTTAGGATTGACTTGGCAATGGGGCTCTTTTTTGGTTCCATATGAACTTCAAAGTAGTTTTTTCCAATTCTGTGAAGAAAGTCATTGGTAGCTTGATGGGGATGGCATTGAATCTGGTAATGGCCTTCTTTGTCTCTTTTGATCTTTGTTGGTTTAAAGTCTGTTTTATCAGAGACTAGGATTGCAACCCCTGCCTTTTTTTGTTTTCCATTTGCTTGGTAGATCTTCCTCTTTCCCTTTATTTTGAGTCTATGTGTGTCTCTGCATGTTAGATGGGTTTCCTGAATACAGCACCCTGATGGGTCTTGACTCTTTATCCAATTTGCCAGTGTGTGCCTTTTAATTGGGGCATTTAGCCTATTTACATTTAAGGTTAGTATTGTTATGTGTGAATTTGATCCTGTCATTATGATGTTAGCTGGTTATTTTGCTCATTAGTTAACGCAGTTTCTTCCTAGCCTCGATGGTCTTTACAATTTGGCATGTTTTTGCAGTGGCTGGTACTGGTTGTTCCTTTCCATTTTAGTGCCTCCTTCAGGAGCTCTTTAGGGCAGGCCTGGTGGTGACAAAATCTCTCAGCATTTGCTTGTCTGTAAAGTATTTTATTTCTCCTTCACTTATGAAGCTTAGTTTGGCTGGATATAAAATTCTGGGTTGAAAATTCTTTTCTTGAAGAATGTTGAATATTGGCCCCCAGTCTCTTCTGGCTTGCAGAGTTTCTGCCAAGAGATCAGCTGTTAGTCTGATGGCCTTCCCTTTGTGGGTAACCCAACCTTTCTCTCTGGCTGCCCTTAACATTTTTTCCTTCATTTCAACTTTGGTGAATCTGACAATTATGTGTCTTGGAGTTTCTCTTCCCAAGGAATATCTCTGTGGCGTTCTCCGTATTTCCTGAATTTGAATGTTGGCCTGCCTTGCTAGATTGGGGAAGTTCTCCTGGATAATATCCTGCAGAGTGTTTTCCAACTTGGTTCCATTCTCGCCATCACTTTTCAGTACACCAATCAGATGTAGATTTGGTCTTTTCACATAGTCCTATATTTCTTGGAGGCTTTGTTCATTTCTTTTTATTCTTTTTTCTCTAAACTTCTCTTCATGCTTCATTTCATTCATTTCGTCTTCCATCGCTGATACCCTTTCTTCCACTTGATCGCATCAGCTACTGAGGCTTGTGCATTTATCACGTAGTTCTTGTGCCATGGTTTTCAGCTCCATGAGGTCCTTTAAGGACTTCTCTGCATTGGTTATTCTAGTTATCCATTCATCTAATTTTTTTTCAAAGTTTTTAAGTTCTTTGCCATTGGTTCGAACTTCCTCCTTTAGCTCAGAGTAGTTTGATCTTCTGAAGCCTTCTTCTCTCAGCTCGTCAAAGTCATTCTCCATCCAGCTTTGTTCCATTGCTGGTGAGGAGCTGTGTTCCTTTGGAGGAGGAGAGGTGCTCTGATTTTTAGAGTTTCCGGTTTTTCTGCTCTGTTTTTTCCCCATCTTTGTGGTTTTATCTACTTTTGGTCTTTGGTGATAGTGACACACAGATGGGTTTTTGGTGTGGATGTCCTTTCTGTTTGTTAGTTTTCCTTCTAACAGTCAGGACCCTCAGCTGCAGGTCTGTTGGAGTTTGCTGGATTTTCACTCCAGACTCTGTTTGCCTGGTTATCAGCAGCGGTAGCTGCAGAACAGTGGATATTGATGAACCACAAATGCTGCTGCCTGATCATTCCTCTGGAAGTTTTGTCTCAGAGGAGTACCCGGCCATGTGAGGTGTCAGTCTGCCCCTACTGGGGGGTGCCTCCCAGTTAGGCTACTCCGGAGTCAGGGATCCACTTGAGGAGGCAGTCTGCCCATTCTCAAATCTCAAGCTGTGTGCTGGAAGAACCACTACTCTCTTCAAAGCTGTCAAACAGGGACATTTAAGTCTGCAGAGGTTATTGCTGTCTTTTGTTTGTCTGTGCCCTGCCCCCAGAGGTGCAGCCTACAGAGACAGGCAGGCTTCCTTGAGCTGTGGTGGGCTCCACCCAGTTCCAGTTTCCTGGCCGCTTTGTTTACCTACTCAAGCCTAGGCAATGACGGGAACCCCTTCCCCAGGCTTACTGCCACCTTGCAGTTTGATCTCAGACTGCTGTGCTAGCAATGAGCGAGGCTCCGTGGGTGTGGGACTGTCTGAGCCAGGTGCGGGATATAATCTCCTGGTGTGCCATTTGTTAAGCCCATTGGAAAAGAGCAGTATTAGGGTGGGAGTGACCTGATTTTCCAGGTGCCATCTGTCATCCCTTTCTTTGACTAGGAAAGGGAATTCCCTAACCCCTTCCACTTCCTGGGTGAGGCGATGCCTCGCCCTGCTTTGGCTCATGCACAGTGAGCTGCACCCACTGTCCTGCACCCACTGTCCGGCACTCCCCAGTGAGATGAACCCAGTATCTCAGTTGGAAATGCAGAAATCACCCGTCTTCTGCGTCGCTCACGTTGGGAGCTGTAGACTGGAGCTGTTCCTATTTGGCCATCTTGGCTCCACCTCTCAACATTTTTCAAAAGAAGACATACAAATAGCCAGCCAACATATGGAAAAATGGTCAACATCACCAATCATCAGAGACATGCAAATTAAAACCATAATGAGACATCATCTTATACCAATCAGAATGGCCAATATTAAAAAGTCAAAAAACAATAGATGTTGATGAAGATGCAGAGAAATGGAATGCTTATGCCCTGCTGATGGGAATGTAAATTAGTACAACTGCTATAGAGAATAGTATGGGAATTTCTCAGAGAACTAAAAACAGAAATGTGATTTGATCCAGCAATTGCACTACCGGATATCTACGCAAAGGAAAAGAAATCATTATATAAAAAGGATACCAGCACAAGTATGTTTAGATTCATTATTCATGATACCAAAAATGTGGAATCAACCTAAGTGTCCACCAATTGATGACTGGATAAAGAAAATTGTTTATACACACATACACATACATATACATGCACACAATGGAATACTATTTAGTAATAACAAACAATAAAATCACGTCCTCTGCAGCAAAAAAAATTAACAAAACAGCAACAACAAAAACTAAGTTTGAATTAAGTCATGTCTAAGGTGTTTTGTCCGCAATTGTTTTTGCTCTTGTTTGTTTGTTTTTTAAACTAAGAATATCAGAGGAAGTTGGAACAAAGATATGAATCCCTGTTTCTGCCACTCAGGGGATAAGGAACCATTTAAAAATGAGACATTGAGTATTCTGTAATAACCTTGAGAGAGATGAGCCAGTAAGGAGCAATGACAGATGCCAGGAAAATTGACAAAAATAATATGAATCCCTGCTCACAGGGGTGCTGTGGTATTCTTCCTACTACTTTAACCTGAAGACCTAATTTGACTTCTGGCTTTTCTTAAAGAAAAAAGCAAAGTCACCCAGGATATATTTCAAGGTGTGTCCGAACAACTTATCTGTACTTATACCCTTCTATACTGAATAAGGACACTATGAAGATATTATAACTTTAGATAAAGTTTGGATTTAGAGGGAGTGATTTGTGATTGCAGCTCTTAATACCTTTTTAAAATTATTGCAACACCAGTACATTATCCTCTAACATAACAACCTGAATGTTAAGAGCAGTTAATTTAAAAGAGCAATTTATTTAAGCCATATGTAGAGGTTAGGAGTATTGTCATATAGGTCTATCTCTGATTCTGACCTCTCATTTACACCTTGTGTGTTCATGTGAGGATGCTGATACACACACACATTTCACAGCACCAACATGAAAATAGATGTACAATATAACTTTTAAAGCAAGTTAATATAAGTAAAGTATGATGGTGAGATGGAAGAATGGAGGCACTTTTTGTGTAAACGTTTAACTTAATGGTCCTTTGGAGGAATTGGATGCATCACCGCTGTATTACAACTGAGCCATTAATCTTGAAGCTTCATCAGTATTAACTTGGTTTGCTTTCATCATGTTGTTGAGGAGCTCATCATTTCTCTGGATGATCATTTCAACAGAAAGGCCTTTTGAGCAGTGTACAAGTTCTTTTTGTATATTTACAAAAGCTTTATTCACTTTGTTAACTTCTTAATCATTCATAATGTTTATCTTCTTAAGATTAGTGGTAACTGGTGTTGCTTTGTTTTTAGTCTTAAAGTGTTTTTTGGCTTGCTATATGAAATACATTCCTGGCCTTTGCTCTCTTAATTTGTTCTTGTCCATTGTCTTTAATACACATGTGCAGCTTCTTAAGCTTCAAGTGATGCCATCCATTGAATGAATAAACTAAATGTTTGTCTTTAAATTGCTCTGATCTTTCTAGAAGCCAAGGGAAAAGGGGAAACATTAAAATCTACCACAGCTGTTTTTATTGATTAATTTTATACTAGTAAATTCATTTTGGTTTATTGGATGAACCCGATTTCCAGTTGATATTCCTAAGGAACAATTGTTGTATGGTGGAGAATACTAAACAAATGACAATACTTTGGTAATATTGTTATGAAAAAATATTTATTATATTGACCAGGAGACTACAAAGTATTTTCTTAAGTACTATGTTTTACAAGTAAGATGATTTTTAACTAAATCAACTTCCTTTTTTTGAGTATGAATTTCAAAAATGCTGCTAATAAAATAAAAGTAATTATTTCAAATTCACAGTGAAACGGCGACTAATGTAATGCTCGTTGCTTGCTAAAACACTATTTTTTTTTTCTTTTTGTAAACTTAAATAAAAAGACAATTAAGTGAGTCAAACTTTATTTGTATGACCAGATAGGTGTCTTTGTGGAATTCAGTTATTTTAATGTGGTCTCTCTTTTAAAATGAAGCTAATTTTCAGCAGAATGATGGTCTTCTCTGTTAAGATATCTTAAGTTTCACAGTGACCTCAAGTACTATGGTAATATTAACTTTTGTCCATCAATCTTATTTAGAACCAAAGAGATTAAAAATTAGTTAGTTTACATGGAAGTGTTCACTTAGTTTGATTTTTTAATTTGTTTAAATTAATATTTGGAATTGATGCTTTAAAATAATCCCATTTTAATTACTATTTTCCATTTAATTCATAGATTAGGTGACAAATATTTAACAGAAAATTTTCTGTGGTCTGGGAATTTATATCAAAATTTATACATTTCAAACTTTACCTCTGAAATAGAAGTATGATTATCTTCATTTAAATAAATTCACTTATTATGGTATGGCGAATTTAAGGTGATCAACTTAACTGTTTGCCTGGGACTTTCTTTTTTTAAAAGCTAAAAGTCTTATGTCTACTGAACTACTCATTCCTAGGCAAATTGGGATGGTTACTTTTCCTAAGTGTTGATTATACACTCAAAGCTTTATTTCTGAAATTAAGGAGGATGAGGAGTAGAGCTGTATTTGGCATGCTATGAGACAGAGAAATGATGCTCTGTTGCTGTAGGTTTCTGAAGAGAGAGAGAGAGAGATTGTGTGTGTGTGTGTGTGTGTGTGTGTGTGTGTGTGTGTGTGTGTGTGTTGGGAGAAGGGGGGATTTAGTTAACATAGAATAACCCAACCTAACATGCTTGTCAGAAGTTTCCTCCACCTATAGGTGAGACTAAACTCATTATCAAATATATTAAATTAGACCTTATACTATAAAATGTATAGTTCATATTTCTATAAGAAAATAAAAATTACATTAATTGCAGTAAACAATAGGTGTTTATATGTTGCTAATAACAATATACATGAAAAATAGCAACGTGTTAATCTATCCCGTACTTGACAGCCCACTCGACGTATAAAAACTGAAAAGAGGAATCAATTCAGCATTTGCTCTATTTCTTCTTTTAGTGAGTTCACTGCTAAGGGTTGGAAATACACAAACATGCCTTTGGAAGCAAACATCTATCTTACTGTTGACAGTGAACTAATTAACTGGTACATATTAGACAACTAAACTTGAACTGACTTTGAACCTCAATAAGCTTGTGAGAGGAGTAATTCTGGTAAGCAAACAGTGAAATTAAGAGAAAGATGAAATGGTTTCACAATGACAGTAAAAAGAAACAAGAGAATCAAGAAAATTGTCTATAAAAAAGAAAGTAATCTATTTCTTGTATCTCATGTCACATCAGAAATAAGCAAATTTTGCAGTATCAAAGTTTTGTGATTTTTATTTGATTGACAAAAAATACATATTCATAACAATTTTATAACCTTAACCGACTGATTTATCATTTCATGTGCCAAATATATTCAGTGTTGCTTTCCTTAAGGCTTTTCTATTTTATAAGGGAAAACTAATTTTGATTGCTAGTATGAAGAGGATTTTAAAACAACTTTAGATGCTGATTTCTTATTTCAGCAGCAACGTTTCTTAGGAAAGATAATGATTTCCATTAGAAATCTTGCTTTTCATGATGTATTAAGCATTGTAAACTTCTCTTTCTTAAAGAAACTATATCATGAAATTATGGCACATACTTAGAATTACAGCATCTATATTCCCTGGTGATTCTATTTATATTTATTTAAAGCATTTGCTAGTTTTTAGAAACTATACAGAAAAATGAAAAAAATTCCTTCATATAAGCAGATATTAATAGTGGAAAACCTCACCTCTCTCTCTTTCTCATTTTTCTTATTATTTGTATATGTGGCCATTTTACCACATATGTGAATTCATTGTTCAAATGGGTTCAAAAGCATTAACTCATTCTATTCATTTCATCGTTTTTTTCAATAGCCTGGATAGAATATTTGTATATTCATTTCTATACTTCAGATAAGGAAATAAAAATTAGAGATTTTTTTTCAGCTCACACACCTCAATTCTCACAGGTCTAAGACATAAAACCTTTATACTTAGGTTTCAAATCTCATCAATTGTTACTTTATTTTAAAATTTATTCTGTATTCCCCAATAAAAATATTTTCAATGGAAGTTTTAATTGACACACAAGAACTATTATCATTAAAAATTTGAAGTATATAACCTTATAATTCTGATGTTTTATTGTTTTTATGACACCACCTTCTTGCTTTGACATCACTTATTATACTTCTGAAGTTTAAGTACTAATAAATTATTAACAGCTTATTTCTATCCATTTTAAAGAAATATAATGATCTTTCAAAAAGCGATGATGAATTTACATAAATTAATGTTCAATTTCCACTCATAGTCAAAACCTTCTGTGGAAAATTAATAAAGTAAAATCAATAGTAATTATATTATTTAAATTTAAAAAACATTAGCATTATTTTTCCTCTAGCTCTTCTAGGTAGCACCTAAATTTAGGAACTGTATCAAAAAATGTAAAATACTGCAAAATAAAAAACAAAGCTGGCCTATTTTGGCTCTCTGGGGACCAAGGGAGATCTGATTTTAACAGAAAATCCTCAAGTAGTTTGGGAAATTATATAAGATCATTTTCTGGTCTCCTATTATTACTTTAACATTTTTCCATAAATTACAGTAGTTGCTGACAACTCCATGACATACTATATTCTAGAGAAATGTGAAAATTCAACAAAAATTTCTGAAATATAACTCTTCTCCAACTGTTATGCTAAAAAGAGACAAAAAGTTTAAATTACAGCATCCTTGCTCTCACTGAACTCACAGTCTAATGTGTGTTTACAGTCATTCCAAGAAATCCCATTTAGTGTAATCACTGCTATGTAGAAAGACAGTACTGCAAACAATGGTAACAGAAAGGAAGAAGTAGTCGACATAATCACAAATGTTGTGAGGTAGTTTCATTCTGGATGAAGGCATGTATTGGGATATACATGAAATAGGAAATGCATTTTTTCCATATTTCCATCTATATTTCTACATATAAAATTGTGACTGGAATTCAAGGAATGGTAGGTGACCATAAAATTATTGAATATCTGTACTTTTACCCAAGATATTATAATTAATTTCTAAATTTCCCTTAGAAATACCATCATTCTCAGCAAACTATTGCAAGGACAAAAAACCAAACACCGCATGTTCTCACTCATAGGTGGGAATTGAACAACGAGAACACATGGACACAGGAAGGGGAACATCACACACCGGGGCCTGTTGTGATGTGGGGGGTTGGGGGGAGGGATAGCATTAGGAGATATGCCTATTGTTAAATGACGAGTTAGTGGGTGCAGCACACCGACATGGCACATGGATACATACGTAACTAACCTGCACGTTGTGCACATGTACTCTAAAACTTAAAGTATAATAAAAAAAAGAAATACTCATATATGAATATGTGAATGATCAATTTAATTTAATGACTTGTGAGGTGACTTACAGGAATTTCTTTCTCTTTCTTTTTTCTTTCCTTCCTTCCTTCCTTTCTTCCTTTGTTCCTTCCTTCTTTTTTTTTTTTTTTTTTTTTTAGACAAGGTCTATGTCTCTCTCTATCGCCCAGGCTGGAATGCAGTAGTGCTATATCTGCCCACTGCAACAACCTCCACCTCCTGGGCTCAAGCTATCTGCCCATGTCAGCCTCCTGAGTAGCTAGGACTACAGACATGCACCACCACACCTGGCTATTTACATATTTTGTAGAAATGGGGTTTTGCTGTGTTGCTCAGGTTGGTCTCCAGCTCATGAGGTCAAGTGATCTGTCCATCTCAGCCTCCCACTGTGCTGGGATTACAGGTGTGCACCACCATGCCCATCCCCCATCCTGAAAGTCATTTCTTAGACTACAGTGATTCATTATCTAATTTTTCCCTCCAAAAATAACACAGATAACACAAAGCAAAACAAGTAAAGCCTCTTATTTTCTAATTATGAGAAAATGACTGAAGAAATTGAGCAAATATTGGAATTTTTCATGATTGTGAAGAAATGTACACTATTCTAAAACATATATGAGTAACTAATTTATTATTCACAATCTGTAGTATTCCATAAAAGTGCACCATAGCTAATGGCCAGAGAACCTGTTCTTCCCCTGTTTTCATTTATTTCCTTTTAAAGATTTCTTTAATTTTCAAAAGTATTACTACAAGAACAAAAATGTGGCTACCTAATTCATCACCAAGTATTTGATTTTCTCGTTTTAAGACATGATAATCACTATTATTCAAGATCACTTCTTTATTCAATCTGTATTTATTGTGAGTATGCTCTGGGGAGTTATTAATCACATATGGCACAAAGAAAGTAAAAGAATGAAATTGTCCCAGTTCTCTTAGATATAACTTTAAAATGAACACAAACAAACAAACGAAAATCTCACAATTCCTAAAGGCAATACATTCTAGGACATCATTAATCCAAGATGCTGCAAGTTGAGTATGTCATTTAAACACACATAGATAGATTTTACTATTTGGGAGTAAAGTAAAATTGACATATATGTATTTATGTGCGTATGTATATATATGTGTCTGTGTGTTTGTATAAATGTATATACACGTGCATATACATTACACATATGCATATATGTGTATACACATTACACATTATTATATATATACATAGATGTATGTATACATTTATATATATGCCTATATATGTAATGTATATGCATGTGTATATATGTAATGCTTTTTCTACAAGTGCTTAAAGATTTTCTTCTTAGGAGACACTTTCTTCCCCTTCTTAAATATATAAATTTTCTTTAAAAATTTCTACATTAGTATTTTATATCACTGTAGGCAAAGTGTAATATTCTCCAGTGCTATACTGTTCTCTGATTCTGATGTATTTATTTTTTCTCAAGGACTTTCATTTTTAAACTTTATAAATACAGTGTCTCTTATTAAACTCTCATCATTGCGTTAAATTCAAAAAAAGAAAATTAGAAAAGTTATGGGAAATCTTTAGAGAGTGAAGTCACCCTTTCCTTTTCAACAGGAAAGCAAGCAGTCTCAAAGAACCATGAAAATGATCTGATTGCGTTTAGTCCTAAATCATCTTTCAGCTGCTGAGGTAAAAATGCCTTTGCCGTGACATTAAACCTTTGTAGTTGTCTCTCACATACTACATAGACTTGCATGCCAAATGTCATTAAACTTCAGGAATGAATGTGATCATCATGGGCTACAAAAGAAGATAAATGATTACCTTACTCATTTAAAATGATATTAAAACTCTTTTTTTTTTGCAGTTAAATCTTCCTTTTGCTCTTATAGGCTACATAACATCTATTTGCTTCATTCTTCTATCAAACAAATGACTATAGAAAACGAAAATCCCTATTTTCCCTTCCCAGCTAATTGTTAATGCAAACTTCTTATAATAGTGGCATAATATTAAATAAACAATTAAGCAATTAAATATATAGTTTTAGGTTCAAGATAACCTACATTGACTCTACTCATTTTTTGTTACAGTTATATTTAATCATTTCAGAAGAAAAATATCTCAACTCCTTTAAATATATGCCATTTTGTTTCCACAACATTGTAAGTGTTCTGACTGATGTTGTTTTTCGTGGCGTAGACAGACATATTTGATAACGTTGCCATCTCAGGAAAAGTACATCTTTAACAGGCTAAAAGTGAATTTAATGTTCTTTTTAATTTGTATAATTAGTTAAAAACTTAGATTGATAATTGACGATTTAACTCTTTTAATACAAGTCAAGTTTATTTAGTAGCATTTATTTAGATTACTTCAATCTATCAGTAGTTTGCATTTTGTAATTTAACTAAAAACTTAGATTAAATATATGTGTCACATATTTTTTCCAATTGTAGAAGTGTATGTGAACTAAATTTTCCCTCAAAATACCTTATTATAATTTTTTAATATCATTTTTGTATAATCAAACTTTACCCCACTGATTTCAGTTTATGAATTCAGAAAATGACTTTAAATATATTCTTGGATTTGATTTTCTCTATTTCAATTTAATTATCTTTTTTATTGTGCTACAATATCTTAATTATTGGGGCTTTATAATTAATTTTTTCAACAGGTATTCCAAGTACTTCTTTGGTATTTTTTCAAAGTTTCTTTATATATTTTTAAATTTTTTTTCCAAATAAACTCTTGGATATTTTTTCTTAAATATCTCTTATATGTAAATTATTAAATAACGTCTGATACATCACATCATTTGATTTTGTCTTTGTGAATTTTTGAAACTGTAGGGTAATATGATTTTTCTCAGGCTTTGACTAAAAAATAAAATCAACTAAATGGCTTTTTTTTTTCAATTTTTTTTCAATTCATGGTAGAACATTGATTAGAACATTTCCTTCCATAAGGAGTACTAAATAATCAACCTCAGAACTGTATTAGTCATTACATAGGAAACATTTACAGATATACTAGAGTAATAATACAGAAACACAAAATGAATAAAACTTTAAAATATGATAATCTTGCATGAGTTGAAAAAATTTTTTTCAAATAGTCCACTCATTACAGATACGTGCTTCAGATATATTTTAATTCATGGTGCTCATAAAAGAGATCAAGTTGGACTATATTAAAAATATTAAGACTTATTATGATATCCTCTTTAGGTTTGATTCTAGGTAATTTTATAATTATTTCAGATATTTCTTGTATGTATCTTTTATATCAGACATTTTAATGAGATAGTTCAGGGACAATGTTTTCTTCTGGGTTAATTTGGATACTTTTAAAGTTCAGCTCCTTCTGCCCAGATGACACCACAGAGCTCTCAACATCTTTACTTAAAGAGATAGGAGACATGTATTAAAAACAAGTACTTGGCCAATTAGAATATTATGGAGTTAGAAGAGAGGCAGCTAAATTTTTAAAAAATGAAATGTGTTTCTTCTGATTTCTATATTCACTATTCAAATGCGAAAAGTAACTTTGGATGAAAATCTGAGTGATAGTGTGTATCAAACATTTTTGGTACAATTGCATATTAAACTCTCCACCTCATTTTAAGGAGTTCTGGTCATCTGCATACTGTCAAAAGGATTTTTTTGTGAGTTGAGATAGATTGCTTAAAAAAGTCATCCTAACTCTGAAGAGCAGCTGGAAAAATACAGTCAGGACTTCAGACAACTATCAATCTAGGGAAACCTGGTAATCAACAAAGAATGAATAAAGTCCTTCCTCTGTTCTCATAACAGAAGTAAGAATAGTCAAGGACTGATCTATATTTGCTAATAGTAAGCTTATCCAAAATACAATAGCAACAATCAACAAAAAACTCACTCATGTTTTTCCAGGACCTAGGAAGATTCCTGTTTTGGCCCTCCATCTGCCTGCTTTCTTACGCCTGAAAAATTTTCTGCCTGATCCCAGATTTAGATAGGAAATGATTATGAAGAACTGAGCAAAAGATAGAAAATATTAACCTGTGGATCTCTGTCTCCGTCTCCTATATCTCCCCCTGTGTGAGTGCGTGCGTTATGTGTGGTCAGTCCCTCCTCAGTAATAGGTGGACACTATTTTCAAATCTAAACTTCCAGCAATTGATGTTAGGTTTCTCTTTTATCTTTTATTTTGTTTGCAATTAAAGTTAAGATATATATCTCAGTGAGTGACTATTACAAAGCATAAGGTAAGATCATGGTCTGTCTTCTTCAACATCGTGTGCCTGGAGTTGAGAGGTTCCACAATGTAATGTTTTTGATATTCTTTCAATGAGCTGTAATAGCTACATAGCACTAAGAGATTACAAAAGAATTAGAGAGATATTTTCCCGAAAGACAAGTGACTAAAGATTTCACCAAAACTTACTGAGGCTAAACAAAAGTTACTTAGTCCATGGGCCTCTTGTAATACCCGTGATTAAATCTGCAATCAGAATGTTGGCTGTCTAGTAAATTATGTATGATTCTCACTTTGTAATGTGGATTGCCTTATTTTTTAAATCAGTGTTTCTGTTGACTTTTGAGTACAAGGTGAAAACATGACTTTGCAATTGTTAACATAAAAATCATGTAGACACCAATTTCTAAACATTAGGTGTTCATATTGGGAAGAATACCAGTTGGTGCCTTTTGTGTAAACCAGACCTAGTTTAAGGCCTGTTACTTCAGCCAAGCAACTGTTCGGATCCTTTTTCACTCTCAAATGTGTCCTAATATGGATGATAAATTAGTAAAGTATGTACACATGCAGGATATGGCATTAGCACAGGCTATTCCTGTCTGAGTTAGAAATGGGACAGCAAAATGTTACAAGCCAAGATCTCATTTGTGAAAGTCTACTGTTTCACTAAGCAGTTGACAAATAGATCTCCTAAACGTGCCAGCCATGTCAAGGTAAATGCAGAATTTTAATAATGAAAGTTAAATCCATTTGTTCTGAGATATGCAACTAACCAAACATCTTGCTGCTTTTGGTTTTTCCTGATCTACACTCAGTACACTTGTATCAGTTAGTTCAGATGGATCTAAAATTCAGCTAAAACTAAAAATGACTGCTAAGAATAAATCTAGATTGACTTCTTTTGTGTATTGTATATACATTTTTAGAGAGGAGCTATCACCATATTTACATTCAAATTTATGTGTTCAGTTAGAGAGCTTCTTTAATGATTTTCAGCTAACAAGTTTATTTTGGTGTAAATTTTAAAATAAAATTTCTTGAAGCCTTTGTGGATTTGCTCTCTATTGCTACTGTAACGAAACACTACAAATGTGGTGGCATAAAACAACATTTATTCTCTAACATTTCTGGGGGTCGGAAATCTGGAATCAGTCTTATTGATGTAAAGTCAAGGTGTCAGCAAGACTGGCTGCTTCTGCAGGTTCTGAGGGGGAAATCTGTTTCTTTATCTTTTTCTCAGCTTCTATTGGTAGCCTATATTATTTGGCTTGTGCCTTCCTTTCTTCAACTTTAAGAAATGACACTCCAATCTCTGCTTTGTTATCATATCACCTTCTCTGTTTCTGATTCTGTATGCAACTTTTTAATAAGGACCTTTGTGATTACCTCAGGCCCCATCTGATAATCAGGATAATCTCTTCATCTCAAGATACTTATCTTCAACGTATCTGCAAAGTCCTTTTTGCCATGTTAGATAACATCCGTAGGTTATGGGGATTAGGACACAGGGGAAAATTTGGGTACCATTATTCAGCCCAGCATACTCTGGATGCTCAGAAACTGTTGAAGAAAGTTTATGTTCTGGTTTCTTTCCCAAATAGTTGTGAAACTCCTTCTAAAGTACTGAGCCTTAGCGTATGTACAGATAGAATGGCTCTGAATCCTGTTAATAAGCATCTTGGTAGAAGAGCTGCTACCTTAAGGATCCAAAACATAATATGAAATAGATTCACATAAAAAACCTGACCTTGTTTTGTTTTTCTTTCACAAATGATTTATTCTTAACCATAGCAAGCGATTTTTTAAAGAATAAAACTTGTTAAAAAAAAAAGTTTTTTTCCAATTATTTTTCCTGTTCCAGCACTAGTAAAGACATAGTGACATCCTCAGTTTCTCTAAGACATTTAAAATGTTTCTATGTTTCCTTTAAATATGAATGTTTTAACTATTCACACGCATTGCACTAATTTGAATGAATTGATCTATCACTTCTTATAGTTGTTTTAATTTATTTTATCACTTATAAAAGTTCTGCCGAAAACAAGCAAGATAAAAGATAAACTTGCAACTCCTTTGGTGCTTGCTCTTGTAAATGGATAATAGCATAAAAATCAAGTTTAAAAGTGTAAGAGAAGAAGTTTATGAATTCATTATTAGAGGTCTCCCTTAAATATTTCCTACTCTATAGCTAATATCAATTATTATAGCCGATCAACAGAAAACATGTGGAATTATAAAGTACTTCTCATTGGAAACCAGTTAATTTACATATCATGCATGTAGAGGTAACATTGGCATAGCACTAATTCCTGAGCATTTCTGTATTAGTCCATTCTCATACTGCTAATAAAGACATATCTGAGACTGGGTAATTTACAAAGGATAGAGGTTTAATTGCCTCACAGTTCAGCATGGGTGGGAAAGCCTCAGGAAACTTACAATCATGGCAAAAGGGGAAGAAAATACGTCCTTTTTCACATGGCAGCAGGAAGGAGAAGTGCTGAGCAAAAGGGCAAAAAAGCTCCTTAAAAAAACCATCAGATATTGTGAGAACTCACTCACTATCACAAGAACAGCAGCATGGGGGTAACTGGCCGCATGATTCAATTACCTCCTACTGGTTCCCTCCCATAACACATGGGGATTATGGGAACTACAATTCAAGATGAGATTTGGGTAGGGACACGGAAAAACCATGTTAATTTATATTTTTTTCCTAGATCTATTAAGATACTGGTAAATTTCCTGTACATCAAATCCTTCATACATAATGGAAGTTATGTGGTAACTTTGATTTCTATTAATCTTCTCAGTTGAACACATCTGAAGCTTTATTGTTGTTTGCTGCCTAGGAAAGGACAAGCCAAAAAGGCCCAGATAATACTATTTAAGGTTGACCAAAAATAAAGTTTCTACCACTTTGAATGACTAGCAATTTTATGGCAATAAAACCATTTGAGAATGACTTAAACATGAATCCTGTGAAAGATGCTTCTTATGTTATTTGAAAAAATTCTTCTAAGTAAAAACACGTTGTTTGCTTATTTAAAATATGATAGTAATTTAAATTATTAAAATATATCATAGAACCAGAAAAACAGTAACACATGCACATGAAAAATATTTAAAAGTGAACAGCTAGTTTGAGGATGCTGCTCTCTTTCAAGTAGTACTTTAAGTATAAGTCAACTTCCCTCCTAAGAGTCAGTACAAGAACTGGATAAACTACTCAATTGATGAAGTTCTTTCAGAGAGCCATTGAGAAATGTCCACGAAAGAAAGAGAAGAGAGGAGATATAAGGCATAGACCAGGACACGAATGAAATGGATCATGATCATATGGTATTGTTGAAGCTACATCAGAGCTATTCAGTGGTTATTTGATTTTGTTATTTTATGCTTAATACATCTGGGATCCTACCTCTTCCTCCCCGTTTTCTTAAAAATGAAGTAGAGCAAACTCTCTGTTATTATCACACAAGTTCATTCTACTTAACAAAACTCTTTCAAACTTTTCACCTACATGAATAATAATATACATAGAGGAAAAAATCAAGCAAATTTAATGTAAGTAAGCATTTCAGAGGGAAGAACTGAAAGCAAAGTTTGTGACCAAGCAGTGTATATATATATATATATATATATATATATACATTTGTGACCAAGCAGTGTGTGTGTGTATATATATATCTCATTCTGAACCAAAAGTGCTTAGTCTGTTCCAACAAAGCAAGAAAATAACAAGAAAACAATTTGTCTTAACCAATTATGTGCATCTAACTGTCAGACACAATGCCCACATGAACCAGAAAAAGATTTCCCAATCTGGACTCTATCTCACGTTATCATGGTCTGCTAGTCTGAAACAGTTTTTGTTTTGTAAGTCTGGGGTTCTCTAACTTTCATAAAGTTGTATGCATTTGAGCTTTATTTTGTCTTACTATTTTCCACTTTCTGCAACCTAAACTTCCTCTAAGGAAGAATTTTTTAACCACAACAATATTCAGCATTTTGGACTCAATATTGCTTTATTGTAGGAAGCTCTCCTGTGCATTGTAGGCTCCTTAGCAGCAAACTTGGCCTCTATAGCCAAACGCCAGTAGCAGCCCCGATCTCTACTTGTGACAACCAAAAATGTCTTTAGACATTGCCACATATTATCTAAGGGGCAAAATCACACTTGGTTCCTTCAGGGATCTTCTTGTTTCTGACTCTAACTATTCCTTTTCAAAGATGTCTGTGACTCTCAGCACAAATTATGGCACTGACAACCCAGTCCCTAAGTGTGAAGAAACTGTTTCTGAAGACTAATAAATAATGAATATATTGGTGTGTTTATTTGGTTTGGGGTACAGTCAGAAGGTATCTTTCGCAGATGAAAATGTAATTGGTAAGCTGATAGATGGTCATAGTGTTTCTGTTCAATTCAGGCTTTAGTAGATCAGCAGAACATGAATTTCAGATTTTGCAATTTTGTGCACATTTGAATACTAATATTTTGAGTGTCACAACATACTTAGCTTACCCAATGCCTCTTTTTTCTTTCTTTCCCTCCCTCCCTCTTTCTTTCTTTCTTTCTTTCTTCTTTCTCTTTCTCTTTTTTTTTTTTTTTTGAAACAGGATCTCACTCTGTTACCCCAGGATGAAGTGCAATAGCACAATCATAGCTCACTGCAGCCTTAATTTCTGGGCTCAAAGCGATTATCCCACTCCAGCTTCCCAAGTAGCCAGGACTACGGATGCATGCCACCAGACCACACTAATTAAAGAAAAAAAATAGAAATTGCATCTCACGATGTATTCCAGGCTGGTCTCGAACTCCTGGCCTCAAGCCATCCTTCCATCTCAGCCTCCTTGGTAGTTTGGATTACAGGTCTGGCTGTAATGCTTCTTTCTTTGACTGACTTTTATATTTTTTTATATAAAAGCATAATGCAAATTTTTTTATGCATCACTTAATTTTTCCCACCTTTTAACAAATGCATCTTTTCCCATGTTCTATATATTGCTATAAAATGTAATCTGGTTTTCCAGGCTTGGTCAAATTAGCTCTGACTATCTCATTACTAAGAAAGTGTTCTCCTTGTCAGTTTATATAGTCTGTGCACTTCCTATAAGGGAGTCCCTCCAAATAGGGTTTCACCAACTACATTTGGCATAATTTGCCTTTAGGGCAATTTTTCTGCCTTCCCTGGAAGAAAGTTAGTACCATACAAAGAAACAAATATATCTTTCTTCATAGAGATTACATTTCAGCCTAATCTAGTCTTCTAGTCAATAAAAATAATGTATGAAGAACTATGTTGTAAACTGGGAAGCCAGATGGCAATAATTGTTAAGAAAAAAAAAAACACAGATAGTGGAGATGACACATATGGGCTGGATGAGAGTATGGGAGTGTGGCTGGCTTTCCTTCTCCATGGACTCTGCATCCATGGATTCAACCAACTGTGGCTGAAAATATTTTTTAAGACAAATGATGGTGGCCTCTGCATGGAACACATACAGACTCCTTTTTCTTGTCATTATTCCTTTCAAAATCGAGTATAACAATGTAGCATTTACTTTGTGTTAGGTATTACAAGTAATCTACAGATAATGTAAAGTATATGGGAGGATGTAGACTGGTTATATGCAAACACTATGTCCTTTTATATAAGAAACTGGAGCATCCATGAAGTATCCAAGTGGGTGGGGGTCCCTAGTACCAACACTCCACGGATACCTAGGGAGGACTCTATGTAACATTTTAGATTGGGTTTCTACAGAAGGACAAACTGAGGATGTAACATTTGAGAAAATACCTACACAGAATGAAGAAACTGATGAATAATAAATATGGGTGAAAATTTGGGTGTAAATGCTCACAACAAAGGCCTCAAGCCGGAATATGCCTGAGTCCTTATGGGAACTTCCAGGATGATGTTGTTGTTATCGTAGAGCAAACCAGGAGAAGTATGATAATATCGAGCCTCTGGTTAAAAGCTTACCTGCTTTCCTCTCTGCAAAGTTTAATTATGTGAGCCTTCAAATTCTCTCTCTCTCTCTGTCTCTCTCTCTCTGTGTGTGTGTGTCTGTGTAATGGTGGAAGTGGGGGCAAGGAGAGAGGGACAGACAGACAGAATGAGAGAGAGAGAGAGATTTTTCTTTAGATTTTCAATTGTTGCAACTAAAATTTAAAACTTTTAATCCTACCCGAATGCAGATTGTACTCATATGGAATTCTAATTCGAGCTTTACTTCTTTCAGCGTGAGTTTACATAAGTCACTCTTGTTGAAGATAATTGCAAAAAAAAAAAAAGCAAAAATGATTTAACTGGAGGATAGAAATAGAAGACAGAAATAAAGCAGATGGTGAAGTTAAAGTAGATTAGTTTTAAATTTTGTGTTTTTTTTCTTGGTTCTCTAATGAAGCCTTATAGGAGATTTAAAAAAATAAGATAAAACATAAACTGAATCCTTATATATGCACTTCTGAGCCAGTTGCAAAAGAAGAGAACCAAAGGAGCTTTGTATAAAGCTCTAATGCTATTTTCTTTGATGGTATAACAAACAACACTCAATAACTTTAAGTCACAACATTAGGAAGTTATACAATATTTGAACAGACACAAACCAGAAATTGCATTTCTAACTATATGTGTAAAAATGAAATAAATGAAAATAAATGTGTCAGTAGATTACTGAAACTCTAAGGAAAAGAATGCCTGAATCATTGATGTAAGGCATAATAAATAGTATTTAATTGCATAGTACCTGTATTTTACAATTATAATGTGCATAATATCAAACATTTTTAAATGTATTGGATGCCATTTATTTATATAAACATGAAAATAACTATAGGATTTTTTTTTTTTTTTTTTGCCATGAGCTCTTAATCTCTTCAATAGTTTATACATATGTGATGGTGATTAGAAACCTAACACTCTGAATTGTAAGGCAACAATTGTTTTATCATTGAGGCCATTTATATTATTAATATTGAGAATGCAATTGACATTGTGAATGTGCTTGATTAGATATTCCTCATCACAATTTCAATGAGAAAGTTCGCCATCCTTATGCCACTTCAATTATAAAGAAAACGAATTGAAAATAGAGAAATTTAACTCATAATGAAGAGCATGACTTAGAATTAATAAGGTTCTGACCTACAGGGTTTTTTACTCTCCTCATATTTTCCAGCCTATTTTATTAATATCAGCTTCCTAATCTTAATGTTACTATGAAGAATGCTTTATTCTTCATAGAACTTTCATTAAATGAATACAAAAAAAGAAACATATTTTTGTTCTCTTTTTAATTTTAGTCTAATCCCATTAACAAGAGTAAACCACTATTAAATTTGTTGTTTTATTTTCTTCTAGCTTATTTAATACACATCTGCACAGATACAAATTTCATCCTGGCCCAACTGGCCATCAAAACTCTGATTAAACTTGGTCTTAAGTTAAATCCTCATACTAACAGGGCCACTCTGTGAATTCCAAATCCATTCTTCCCCATGTTTCTCTTTGGGTCCTTGCTTCGGTGCCCTTGTCTGTTTCAAAGCCAGGTAGGTCACAGGCTTTGGATATTTTAATGTTTCCATCAAACCAAATCAAACATGCTAAGAAAATTTCATGTTAAATGCTAAATGAGAATGGGGATGGATGACATCAAATCCCACATCACCTTTTGCCATCTAAATGGCTCCCCTCCCTTATGCTTTCTGCTGCTTGGGAAAGCCTCTGCTCCTGATATATAATATTTTCTAGTGTCTATAACACTCGGGGAGGTAAAATCAGTTTCTGAGGGAGCAGTCCTGGAATGACTTCTAACCTTTTCAGCACCTCAGAAAATACATAAAAATTATTTTTTTACAAGTAGATAAATACATACAAATAGCTGAAACCAAATAATAGAATGATACAATGCTTTTCACAAAACATTTTAACTTGAGCATTTTCAATGTGATTAATAAGCTTAAAAAAAGGCCAAATGGATTCATCTTTTATTATATGGATATACTATAATTTTTACTATTCTTGTTGTTTAATTTGATTAATTTTCCTTTACAATAAATAATATAATAATGAATATTTTGTATGCATGTTTTATATAATCTTTTAAATTTACTTTAGATACTTCTAAATACTGAATTATTACAGGTTGAAAAATTTCAGGCACATACTGCTAAATTGCCATTCAGTGGGCTTATTACAAGTCATATTTTCCCTGGATACATGTGAACATACTGTCTCAATTTTCCTTTGTGATACAGAAATATAAACTGTGTATGCTTTTATGTTCTGTGATATGAAAATATAAAATAATATCTTCATATTGCCTTAAATAATATTTCATTAATTTTTTGACAGTTTGGATTACCAATTGTGGTAAGATGGCTGAATAGGAACAGCTCCACTCTGTAACTCTCAGCAAGACTAACACAGAAGGCAGATGATTTCTGATTTATGCATTTCCAACTGAGGTACCCTGTTTATCTCATTGGGACTGGTTAGGCAGTGAGTGCCACCCACCGAGGCTGAGCAGAAACAGGGTGGGGCGTTGCCTCACCTAGGAAGTGTGAGTTTACCCTAGCCAAGGGAAGCCATGAGGGATTGTGCCATGAGGGACTGGGCTATCAGGCCCAGATACTACACTTTTCCCATGTTTTTTGCAATCTGCAGACCAGGAGATTCTCTCATGTGTCTACATTACCTGGGCCCTGGGTTTCAAGCACAAAACTGGGAGGCTGTTCGGGCAGACACTGAGCTACTTGCGGAGTTTTTTTTTTTTTTTTTCGTACCCCACTGATACCTGGAACTCCAGTGAGAGAGAACCATTCACTCCCCTGGAAAGCGGGCTGAAGCCAGGGAGCGAAGTGGTCTCGCTCAGAGGGTCCCACTCCCTTAAGCCCAGCAAGCTATGAACCACTGGCTTGAAATTCTCACTGTCATCACAGCAGTCTGAAGTCGACCTGGGAACTTCAAACTTGGTGGGGGGGGTGGGGTATCCGCCATTACTGAGGCTTGAGTAGGAGGCTTTTCCCTGACCCTTCTGAAGACGGGGCGGAACGCATCACAGCACAGCAAAGCTGCTGTAGCCAGACTGCCTTGCTAGATTCCTCTTCACTGGGTAGGGCATCTCCGAAAGAAAGGCAGCTGCCCCAGTCAGGGGATTATAAATAAAACTCCCACCTCCCTGGGACAGAGAACGTGGGGAAAGGGGAGGCTGCGGGCGCAGCTTCAGTGGACTTAAACATTCCTGCCTGTCAGCTCTGAAAAGAGCAGCGGATCTCCCAGCACAGCGCTCCAGCTCTGCTAAGGGATAGACTGCCTCCTCAAGTGGGTTCCCTGACCCCTGTGCCTCCTGATTGTGAGACACCTCCCAACAGGGGTCGACAGACACCTCATACAGGAGAGCCCTGGCTGGCATCTGGCGGGTGCCCCTCTGGGACAAAGCTTCCAGAGGAGGGAACAGGCAGCAATCTTTGCTGTTCTGCAGCCTCCGCTGGTGATACCCAGGCAAATAGGGTCTGCAGTGGACCTCCAGCAAACTGCAGCAGACCTGTGAAAGAAGGGCCTGACCATGAGAAGAAAAACCAACAAACAGAAAGCAGTAACATCAAAGTCAACAAAAAGGAACCCCCACATAGAAACCCCATCCAAAGTTCATCAGCCTCAAAGGTCAAAGGTAGATAAATCCATGGAGATGAGGAAAAACCAGCAAAAATATGCTGAAAATTCCAAAAACCAGAACGCTTCTTCTCCTCCAAATGATCGCCAGTCCTCTCCAGCAAGGAAACAAGACTGGAAAGAGAATGAGTTTGATGAATTGACAAAAGTAGGCTTCAGAAAGTGGGTAATAACAAACTCCTCTGAGCTAAAGGAGCATGTTCTAATACAATGCAAGGAAGCTAAGAACCTTGACAAAAGGTTACAGGAATTGCTAACTAGAATAACCAGTTTAGAGAAGAACATTAATGACCTGATGGAGCTGAAAAACACAGCACAAGAACTTTGTGACGCATATACAAGTATCCGTAGCTGAGTCACTCAAGCAGAAGAAAGGCTATCAGAGATTGAAGATCAACTTAATGAAATAAAGTGTGAAGACAAGATTACAACAAAAAGAATGAAAAAGAACGAACAAAGCCTCAAAGAAATATGGGACCATATGGGAAGACCAAAGGTATGATTGACTGGGGTCCCTTAAAGTCATGGGGAGAATGGAAACAAGTTGGAAAACACCTCAGGATATTATCCAGTAGCACTTCCCCAACCTAGCAAGAGAGTCTAGCATTCAAATCCAGAAATACAGAGAATGCCACTAAAATACTCCTTGAGAAGTGCAACCCCAAGACACATAATCCTCAGATTCTCCAAGGTTGAAACAAAGGAAAAAATGTTAAGGGC
Organism: Hylobates moloch; assembly: GCF_009828535.3. Classification (NCBI taxonomy): domain Eukaryota; kingdom Metazoa; phylum Chordata; class Mammalia; order Primates; family Hylobatidae; genus Hylobates; species Hylobates moloch. Next base: position 98,389,268 of record NW_026652277.1, on the reverse strand, counting down.
AGCCAGAGAGAAAGTTCAGGTTACCTACAAAGGGTAGCCCATGAGATTAACAGTGGGTGTCTCTGCACAAACCCTACAAGCCAGAAAAGAGTGGTGCCCAATAGTCAACATTCTTAAAGAAAAGAATTTGCAAACCAGAATTTCATATCCAGCCAAACTAAGTTTCATAAATGAAGCAAAAATCAAATCCTTTACAGGCAAGCAAACGCTGAAGGATTTTGTGACTACCAGGCTTGCCTTACAAGAACTCCTGAAGGAAGTACTAAATATAGAAAGGAAAAATTGATACCAGCCACTGCAAAAACATACCAAAATATAAAGACCAATGAAACTAAGAAGAAACTGCATCAACGAATGTGCAAAATGACTAGCTAGCATCATAATGACAGGATCGAATTCACACATACCCATATTAACTTTAAATGTAAGTGGGCTAAATGCCCCAATTCAAAGACACAGAATGGCAAGTTGGTTAGAGTCAAGATCCATTGGTGCGCTGTATTCAGAAGACCCATCTCATATGCAAAGACACATATAGGCTCAAATAAAGGGATGGAGGACTATTTACCAACAAATGGAAAGCAAGAAAAGCAGGGGTTGCAGTCCTAGTCTCTGATAAAACAGACATTAAACCAAGAAATGTCAAAAAAGACAAAGAAGGGCATTACATAATGGTAAAGGGATCAATGCAACAAGAGGAGCTAACTATCCTAAATATATATGCACCCAGTACAAAAGTGCCCAGATTCATAAAAATAAATTCTTAGAGACCTACAAAGAGACGTAGACTCCCTCACAGTTATAGTGGGAGACTTCAACACTCCACTGTCAATATTAGACAGATCAATGAGACAGAAAATTAATGAGGATATTCAGGACTTGAACTCACCTCTGGACCAAGCAGACCTAATAGATATCTATGGAACTCACCGCATCAAATCAACAGAATATACATTTTTATCAGCACCACATAGCACTTACGCTAAAATCAACCACATAATTGGAAGTAAAATACTCCTCAACAAATGCAAAAGAACAGATGTAAATGCAAAAAAACAGCCTCTTAGATCACAGTGCAATCAAATTAGAACTCAGGATTAAGAAAGTTACTCAAAACCACACAATTTCATGGAAACTGAGCAACTTGCTCCTCAATGACTCCTGGGTAAGTAACAAAAATAAGGCAGAAATAACAAAGTTCTTTGAAACGAATGAAAACACAGAGACAACGTACCAGAATCTCTGGGACAGAGCTAAAGCATTATATACAGGGAAATTTATAGCACCAAATGCCCACATCAGAAAGCAGGAAAGATCTAAAATTGACACCCTAACATCACAATTAAAATAAATAGAGAAGCAAGAGCAAACAAATTCAAAAGCTAGCAGAAGACAAGAAATAAGTAAGATCAGAGCAGAACTGAAGGAGATACGGGCATGAAAAACCCTTCAAAAAGTCATTGAATCAAGGAGCTGTTCTTTTGAAAAGATTAAAAAAGTAGATAGACCACTAGCCAGACTAAAAAAGGAGAAAAGAGAGAAAAATCAAATAGACACAATAAAAAATGATAAAGGGGATATAAACACTGATCCCACAGAAATAAAAAACTACCAACAGAGAATACTATTAAACTCCTCTATGCAAAAACAAAAAAAAAAACAAACAAACAAAAAAACAAGAAATGGATAAATTCCTGGACACATACGTCCTCCCAGGAGGAAGAAAATCCATAACTAAACTAGGAAGAAGTCAAATCATGAATAGACCAATAAAAAGTTCTGAAATTAAGGCATTAATTAATAGCCTACCAACCAAAAAAAGCCAAGGACCAGGTGGATTCACAGCTGAATTCTACCGGAGTTACAAAGAGGAGCTGGGACCATTCCTTCTGAAACTATTCTAAACAATAGATAGACAAATGCGATCTAATTAAACTAAAGAGCTTCTGCACAGCAAAAGAAACTATCATCAGAGTGAACAGGCAAACTGCAGAATGGGAGAAAAATTCTGCAATCTATCCATCTGACAAAGTGCTAATATCCAGAATCTACAAAGAACTTAAACAAATTTACAAGACAAAAACAATCAACCTCATCAAAAAGTGGGTGAAGGATATGAATAGGCACTTCTCCAAAAGAAGACATTTATGCAGCCAACAAACATATGAACAAAAGCTCATCATCACTGGTCATTAGAGAAATGCAAATCAAAACCACAATGAGATACCATCTCATGCCAGTTATAATGACGATCATTAAATGTCAGGAATCAACAGATGTTGGAGAGGCTGTGGAGAAATAGGAACACTTTTACACTGTTGGTGGGAGTGTAAATTAGTTCAATCATCGTGGAAGACAGTGTGGCGATTCCTTAAGGATCTAGAACTAGAAATACCATTTGACCCAGCAATCCCATTACTGGGTATATATCCAAAGGATTATAATTCATTCTACTGTAAAGACGCATGCACACATAAGTTTATTGTGGCACTGTTCACAATAGCAAAGACTTGGAACAAACCCAAATGCCCATCAATGATAAACTGGATAAAGCAAATGTGGCACATATACACCATGGAATACTATGAAGTCATAAAAAAGGATGAGTTAATGTTCTTTGCAGGTACAGGGATGAAGATGGAAACCATCATTCTCAGCAAACTAACACAGGAACATAATACCAAACACCGCATGTTCTCACTCATAAGTGGGAGTTGAACAATGAGAACACATGGAGACAGGGAGGGGAACATCATACACCAGGGCCTTTCAGGGGGTGGGGGCCTAGTGGAGGGATAACATTAGGAGAAATACTTAATGTAGATGACAGGTTGATGGGTGCAGCAAACCACCATGTCACATGTATACCTATGCAACAAACCTGCACGTTCTGCACATGTACCCCAGAACTTAATGTACAATAATAAAAAAGATAAACAAGAAAAAATAAGTAAATAAAATAAAACAGAAAAAAAAGAGAGGGACTCCTCCCTAACTCATTTTATGAGGCCAGCTTCATCCTGATTCCAAAACCTGGAAGAGACATAATAAGAAAAGAAAATTTCAGGCCAATATCCCTGATGAACTTCAATGTGAAAATCCTCAATAAAATACTGGCAAATGGAATCCAGCAGCACACCAAAAGCTTATCCACCACGACCAATTTGGCTTTATCCCTGGGATGCAAAGCTAGTTCAACATATGCAAATCAATAAACATAATCCATCACATAAACAGAACCAATGACAAAAACCACATGATTATCTCAATAGATGCAGAAAAGGACTTCGATAAAATTCAACACTGCTTCATGCTAAAAACTCTCAATAAACTATGTGTTGATGGAACATATCTCAAAATAATAAAAGCTATTTATGACGAACCCATAGCCAATATCATACTGAATGGGCAAAAGCTGAAAGCATTCCCTTTGAAAACCGACACAAGACAAGGATGCCCTCTCTCACCACTTCTATTCAACATAATGTTGGAAGTTCTGCCCAGGGCAATCAGGCAAGAGAAAGAAATAAAGCGTATTCAAATAGGAAGAAAGAAAGTCAAATAGTGTCTGTTTGCAGAAGACATGATTGTATATTTAGAAAACCCCATTATCTCAGTCCAACAACTCCTTAAGCTGATATGCAACTTCAGCAAAGTCTCAGGATAAAATATCAATGTGCAAAAATCACAAGCATTTCTATACACCACTAATAGACAAGCAGAGAGGCAAATTATGAGTGAATTCCTATTGAGAATTGCTACAAAGAGAATAAAATATCTAGGAATACAACTTACAAGAGATATGAAGGACCTCTTCAAGGAGAACTACAAACCACTGCTCAAGGAAATAAGAGATGACACAAACAAATGGAAAAAAACATTCCATCCTCATGGATAGGAAGAATCAATATTGTGAAAATGGCCATACTGCCCAAGGTAATTTATAGATTCAATGCTATTCCCATCAATCTTCCATTGACTTTCTTCACAGAACTATAAAAAAATACTTTAAATTTCATATGCAACCAAAAAGAGGGCATATTTCCAAGACAGTCCTAAGCAAAAAGAACAAAGCTGGAGGCATCACGCTACCTAATTTCAAACTATACTGGAAGGCTACACAGTAACCAAAACAGCATGGTACTGGTACCAAAATAGATATATAGACCAATGGAAGAGAACAAAGCCTTTGGAAGTAACACCACACATCTACAAGCATCTGAGCTTTGACAAACATGACAAAAACAAGCAATGGGAAAAGAATTCTCTATTTAATAAATGGTTTTGGGAAAACTGGCTAGCCATATGCAGAAAACTGAAACTGGACCTCTTCCTTACACATTATACAAAAATTAACTAAAGGTGGATTAAAGACTTAAATGTAAAACTTAAAACCATAAAAACCCTAGAAGAAAACCTAGGCAATACCATTCAGGACATAGGCATTGGCAAGTACTTCATGACTAAAACACCAAAAGCAATTGCAACAAAAGCCAAAATTGACAAATGGGATCTAATCAAACTGAAGAGCTTCTGCTCAGCAAAAGAAACTGTCCTCAGAGTGAACAGGCAACCTACAGAATGGGAGAAAAATTTTGCAAACTATCCATCTGACAAAGAGCTAATATCCAGAACCTACAAGGAAGTTAAACAAATTTACAAGAAAAAAAGCCTCATCAAAAAATGGGCAAAGTTTATCAACAGACACCCATCAAAAGAAGTCATTTATGCAGCCAACAAACATATAAAAAAAGTTCATCATCACTGGTCATTAGAGAAATGCAAATCCAAACCACAAAGAGATACCATCTCATGCCAGTTAGAATGATGATCATTAAAACGTGGAAATAATAGATGCTGCCAAGGATGCGGAGAAGTAGGAATGCATTTACACTGTTGATGGGAGTGTAAATTAGTTCAACCATTGTGGAAGACAGTATGGTGACTCCTCAAGGATCTAGAACTAGAAATTCCATTTGACCCAGCAATCCCATTACTGGGTATATACCCAAATGATTATAAATCATTCTACTATAAAGACACATGCACACGTATGTTTATTGCAGCACTATTTACAATAGCAAAGACTTGGGACCAACCCACATGCCCATCAATGATAGGCTGGATAAAGAAACCCTGGCAAATATACACCATGGAATACTATGCAGTCATAAAAAAGAATGAGTTCATGTCCTTTGCAGAGATGTGGATGAAGCTGGAAACCATCATCCTCAGCAATGCAACATAGGAACAGAAAAGCAAACACCACATGTTCTCACCCATAAGTGGGAGTTGAACAATGTGAACACATGGAGATAGGGAGGGAAACACCACACACTGAGGCCTGTTGGGCAGGGTGGAGGGAAGGGGAGGGAGAGCATTAGGACAAATACCTAATGCATGCGGGGCTTAAAACCTACATGATGGGTTGATAGGTGCAGCAAACCACCATAGTACATGTATACCTATGTAACAAACTTTTACATTCAGCACATCTATCCCAGAACTTAAAGTAAAATAAAATTAAGTTTAAAAATTTGAGACAGCTTGAACATTTAAAATGTGTATTTACCTTTATTTTCATTTATATCTAAAGATTATCTACACATTTTCTAATTTTATTTGTTCTTTCCCTTTAAAAATTAACAATATAACTCACATATAGTTTTGCGTGAAGAAACAAATACACCCCATCACGAAGGAGGATTTATTAGTTTTTTAATTTTAAGAATTTTAAAAATCAGAATTTTATGATTTCTAATTTTAAGTTTTAAAGTCTATTTTACATAAAAGTAAGGTAGGCATCAACTGGTTTCTGGTTAGTATTTCTCTCAATTTTTTCCGTCATTTTGTTTCAATAAAGACATTTTATTTCATATTAGCTCGTGAACAGTACATATGTCTATTATGATCATGTTTATTTCTAATGTAAATTTAGGTGGGTAATCACTGGTTATGGTTGTCTTTTTAAAAATTATTTTGTTGCACAGAAGTTCTTAAACTTAAGTTCAATAAACCAATTAATTTTGTGCCCTATCTAACAAAGTTTAGTCTAATACATGGTCATGAAAAGCATCATCCTTTGGTTGTTTTTTTTTTTTTTTTTTTGCTCCATTTTATTCTCTATAAGTTTTATAAATTTCTCTTTAACTCTCAGGTTTATGCTTCATGTCAAATTAATTACTGTGTGGTTTGAGGTAGGGGATATGGACTCACTTTTTTTCCATTTGTGTTTTGATAAGAAGATGTTCCTTTGTTAATTAAATTATCTTGGTGTTTTTGAGGGAATTCAACAGAAATTTCCCTGTGGATCTACCTTTGAAGTCTCCTTTCATGTGTGTGTGTGTGTGTGTGTGTGTGTGTCTGTGATCTTCTAGTTCATCCTTATGCTATGTATTACTCAGGGTTCTCTAGAGAGACAGAACTAATAGGATAGATTTATACCAAAAGGGGAGTTTATTAAGGAGTATTAACTCATACTATCACAGGGTCCCACAATAGGCTGTCTGCAAGCTGAGGAGCAAGGAAGCCAGTCTGAATCCCAAAGCAAAGAACTTGGAGTCTGATGTTTGAGAGCAGGAAGTATCCAGCACAGAAGAAAGATGTAGGCTGGGAGGCTAAGCCTGTCTAGCCTATTTATGTTTTTCTGCCTGCTTTGTATTTTGGCTGTGCTGGCAGATGATTAGATGGTGCCCACCCAGATTAAGGGTGGGTCTCCCTTCCCCAGCCCACTGACTCAAATGTTAATCTCCTTTGACAACACCCTCACAGACACACCCAGGGTCCAATCAAGGATATGAACCTTAAATCCAATGAAGTTGACACTCAGTATTAAGCATCACATGCCAGTACCACATTGCCTTGATACTCTAGCTTGAAAGTAACTCTTGAAATCAGGTTGGTAAAATCCTTCAGATTTGCTGTTATTTTTGATTAGTTAGCTATTTGAGGTCCTTTGATGTTTCATATCAGTTTTATAATCAGCTTGCCCATTTCTACAAAACATTTGTTAATATCAGTAAGAAGAAAGGACATCATAAAATATTAATTTTTCTAATTCATAAATATGTTATAACTTTATTAATAGGGCATATTCCATTTCCCTCTGTAATCTTTTTTTAGTTTTCAGCATAGAGGTCTTGGCCACATTTTGTTAAATGTTTTCTGAAGTGTTTTGATACAATTATAATCATACTTTATTTCACTTTTATAGTATTAATTTTTAGTGTCATGTCTTAATTAGTTGTTACTATATTACAGAAGCACTATTGGTTTCTAAAAAAGTTATAATGAATCCTGGGATTTTGCCATATTTAACTTGTTAGTTCTACTTTCTAATTTTTATAGCTTTCCAATGAATAGTAATGAGGTATGCTTATCAAAACCACACCGTGTTATTTATTCTATGTTCATGTTGTATTTATTTTTCTTGCCTTATTTATCAAAAAAATTATTTTTTGAAAAAAAAAAAAGCTTTGCAGAAACATCGGAAGTCCCCTTTGTACTCTCCCTGATTTCATTCTCCCATCTACCTCCCTATAGTTTGCCTTTCAAATAAAGCTGGTGTGTGTAATCCTCAAGTTTATGCTTATACTTTTGATATAAATTTATGTAATTACAGAAGTATGTATATATTTGTGTTTTACCACTTTGAGTAATATTGTCACACTGTAGGTGAATAAAATTTTAAAATTCAATATTTTTATATTTCTAAGTATTAATACATATAGCTATTGTCTATTCATTTTAACTAGTTTTTATAATTCCATTGTAAGACTACACCATGATGAATTTGTCCATTCTCTTATTTACAAGGTTTAGTTTCAGATTTGAAGTGAAAATTCCTGTGTATGTCTCTCTCAGTAAATATCTGATAATTTCTCTAATAGACACACCTACAAGTAACATTGCTAGGTTGTGGAATATCCCTTACCATGTGTAGTACAGACATTTTGTATTTATAAAGTAATTTCAAAAACTATTCACTAAAAAAGCATATTTTGTGGACCCTAACAATCAACCACTAGACTGATTTTATTTCTCATCTAGTTAAAGAGCTTAAAGTATTAGTAACTGGGGTTTTATATACTAAGAAGTATATCACCAGGCCTCAGTTAGCTTTATATTTACTTTATAATAAAAACACTTCCTAGAACATTTATTAATTCCCTCCCAACATAATTCTTATAAATTAAAACCCCTATTGCTAAGCTTTACATAAGTCACATTTAAATATACATATAAGGATATATTTCTCTGGCTAAGATTAATAAGAGCATTTGAAATATAGACTAACTGAATCTATTGTGTTTTGAAGTGCTAAATTATGTTACCACGTATTAAATTACTTACTTTGAATCTTCCAATTATATTGAAACACCATTCTTCATTCGGACAGTTGATGCTGAGCAGTCTACAGTGGTCAATTACTTTCTCACAGTTTTTTTCAGTAAATCCTGATAAACAGCTGTAAATATATCAGTGTAAATTAGAAAAATTACAATTTAAATATTTTCAGAAAAGCCTATTAACATTATTCCAAAAGGAATAAGGCTTTGTTTAAATTATGTGGTATTATTAATCATTTTTTTCTACATACCTGTGATCTTAGCCAAAAAGCTCATATGTATGTATTTGGAAAGAATGACAGTAAACTACATTTTCAATGTATGCTCTTAATGATCTCTTTTGGGAATTTAAGAATAAAATAAACTTTGGCCTAAACTGATACTTAACAATACAATATATGTTTTGGAAAACTAGTGAAATGTGAAGAAAAAAGACGACAAATGTGACTTTTTAATGTCTAGTAGAGCCAGTATATGCTGATGATGTGCTAGCAGGAGTTAATGATGACTACATGAATGTGAGACAGGATAGAGTGCCAGTGGATGATAATGGTCTAGTTATAGTTGGGCTACTTATAGGACTTTTGTTTGTTAGTTGTCATTTTTACAATTGTTTTTCAAACAATCTATATTCCAGTCTACTGTACTTCATTAACTGCAATCTATAAGTTGCTAAAGAACACACACTGGTGTTCTGGCTTCCACTGCCCTCACTTCTAATTAATTTGTAGGAAACAGTCCTGTGCCTGAAATCATATTTAGTAAACTTTCTGTTATAAAATAAATGGGACCCCAAATGAAAGAATGTTTTTTCTAATGTAAACACCAAATATTTTAAGACCAAAAATATCACTTCTCATGACTTAAAGTTGGTAGAAGCTGATTTATTAATGAAGTGAATTTAACTATGTATTTATTAATTTAAATCTGTTATAAGAACACAAAATAATTTCATAAAAGGGATCAAAGGCCATGTTGGCACAATTTCACTGAAATAGCATCAATAAAATGCTTTAGTAATTTACCTTTGCTATAGTTTGAGGCACACAGCTTTGCATTTTCATCTTGCAGAATTAAATTATTTCTCCATTCACATCAGAAATAATCAACCACTTTTTTTCAGCACCCACCATATGCCAGCCACTAGGCTAATTACTTTTACACAATTTTCTTAAGTTCTCATTCAATTCTTGTAAGTTGTGAGATATATTATTATTTATCACTTTTATAAATGAGGAAACATACCCATAGAAATTACATTAGTTGCTTTGGCCATATTACTTACAAATTTTAGAGTGGTTAATAAAATTAAATTTGTCCTAATTTTAAGTGTATTATTATACTCTGCTATTCCATAGATGAAGACCTTTATATATTTTACTCTACTACTCCATAGATAGTAAGATATGTTACTTTACATCTCTCATTCTGAGGGGCTAGCTAGATATCCAGAAATCACTCCAAATACCAACTTAATGAAAGGTAGAATCCCTTCCTATTGAGGATGAGCATATAATAGCATAGAGAAGAAGAGAAGAGCTTTAGCATATCCTAAAAGTTGATGAGTTTCCATTTTCCTTTGGAGTTGGAATGGACTAAATTTGCCAAGAGCAGTTACAGACACATGTGACATTTGGGCTTATTTCATGTTACAGTTTCCAAAGAACAGGATCAGGTCTATGAATTGAAGAACCAATATTCAGTCATTAAGAAGAATCAGATCCAAAGGGTGTTGGATGAACACTGGGCAGCAGCAACTCTGAGAAAGTGTTTCTAAACAGAGCAGGTTTTATTGATCCAAAAAAAAAAAAAAGGCCAAAGATTTTCTACTCTCAGTACACACTAGGTAAGAGACCCCCCAAACACTATCTGCAATGTGTGGCTCAGAGAGGTTTGACCCAAAGGCAGAGGACTAATGTGTACTAGGCTTAATACCTGGATGACAAAATAATCTGTACAACAAATCCCCATGACCCAAGTTTACCTATGTAAGAAACTTGGATTTGTATCACTGAACTTAAAAGTTGTGTTTTTTTTTAAAAGAAGGGAAAATTTTCCTATTGATTTTCAGGCAATCATCTCCAATCCCCCACTCCCAGTGATGGCTTGAAATCTAAGAGGCACTTCCAAGTCTTACTCATAAGAAAAATGACATCCTATCAACTCAGCCTGCTGTCAAGGAAAAAGAAAGTTTCAATAGTAGCCTTGACATTTAAGAATGTAAAACAGAGAAAACAGAAGCAAAGTAAACAAAAGCAAACTCTGGAACAACATGGACCTTTTTAATAAACGTGTTTACGAAAGTGCATTAACTTCTGTTGAAATGCTCAGCGAGACTTATAGCTAACTAATTTGAACTACTCTAGGTGTCCAGCAGCCATTTTAGTCAGAGGCCAATTGTTTTAAATATGAGGAGAGAGAAAAGAAAGACCTTTCAGATCACCATGTTTCTAAAACATCCAATTTATAATTTGTTTTTATATAAAACTATTTTGAGACTTTAGGGTAAGGGTAACCACATGATTGTGATGGAAATATTTAAGGTGTCATTTTAGTGGTAAAATGGGAGATGATACATAGGAAAGTAGCGAGGATCTGTGAAGATACATGAAAAGGAAGAAAAAATAATGAAAATAAAATATATTAGTGGAAAAGATGAGACAAAAACAATACTTTTATCCTCTTTTACTTTTTCCTTCCTAAAATGATTTCTTACCACTGATTTAAATAACTTTCTATTATTAGGTTTCCTTTTGCCAATAAAGCCAATATTCATTAGTTAATTAGCTTTGCTGTATTTCTTGGTCATAGCATTCCAAACTTTGTCCAGTGACCTATGGAATGCACACTACTGATTTTAATGAGAAGTGTCGGGCACTGTTGGGAACACAGCATTAACAGAGTAGGGACAGCAATATCAGAACAAAATTCCATCGCCAGCATTTTGGTAAATGTTTTATGTAATACAGAACTACTAGTATTTATAACTGCTATTTCTTTTTAAAGTTGATTTATAAATTAAAATAAAAATCAGTGAAATAATATTTACTACATTTTAAATAGGTTTCAAAATGTATTTTTTCAAGATATTAAGAAAAGCCCATAAATTTAATACAATTAAAAATAAAATGTTCAATATTTTACTAACAATTAGTAAAAATTATTATTGTATTAAAATAATTTCATAAAGCAAAACATTAGAAAAAATATTTTTTAAAGAGTTAACTTCAAATTAGAAGTATACTTTTGCTTACAGTTTTCTAGCTGCTGAAATAGCTTTTTCAAACTCTATACTGTTCTAGTAAATGGAAAGGAGATAGTTATAAACTAACTTCAAATAGTTTTCTCTGCCTGTGGTAACTTGAAATACTCTCATCACTTGTTTGAAAACTTGGAATCAACTTTTGATACATTTTTTTTCCAGGAAATGAACAGTTATGTTTGTAATTTTTATAATGTTTAAGTTGTAATTTTTGTCTTAAAGCATTGTAGTTCACATTTGTCTCTTTGGTTTCATCAAGCATACATGGAGATTCTGATGGAAAGTTACTTGTATCAGTTTCAATGCTGTCATTGAACCTATTCGGCTACTTGGGCAAAAAAGCCTTTGAAGTAAATTAAGATTTATTCTTATAATAGAATCTTTGCAATACTATTGCATGCTTACATACTGTGACTTGTGTGGGCATAACAAATGTCTAGACTTATGGACTACTTCATATGACAAATTTATCTTTTAAGCATAAACTGAGCAACAAGGTCACTCTCTGGATTTCAGGAAGCAAATAATTCAGATGTAAAAGTTATTTAAAGATGAAAATAAGAATCTTAGACAAAACCATCTGTATTTGATAATTAAAATTAACATGTTATACCTCTATCCTAGAACATAGAAAGCTAATATTAAACCTATTAAAACAGCAACTCCTCTGCTTATTATACATTAGTTTATGGGGAAGGGAGAGAAAATTATAAATACATGAGTATAATGACAGATAGGGAGAGGCGCTATATAATTAATAAATTAAATCTGATAAAAGTGGAGGGAGAAATTGAGAAGAGGTATTTCAAGGCTGTGTCAGGATCAACAGGAAAGACATCTTTGAGGAGATAATATTTGAGTGAATGGCTGAAGGAAGTGTACAAACTGCTACTGTGCTTTCTGGGAAATGTGCATTTCAGAAAAGGGAACGGCAAATACCGAGGATTGAAGCAGGAGGTTCTTGAGATATTCAGGAAACATCTCAAAGATCAAAGTGGTGACTTAGTAGGAGACGGTGGCAGAGAGATAGGCAGGAGGAAAATATGGCTCACCTTGTAAGCATTTTAAATACTTTAGGTTTTATTAATGCATGGGAACCCCCTGAATGGCAGTGGCAGAGGAATAACATGATTTTAAAACATATATATTCTTTTTTTGTGGATAAAAAATGATAAACAAGCAAACTATTTTACAGTTGCTTTTCCTGTAACTTTCAACATCTAAAATAATCACAATCTGTTTTCTAGTTGCTCAGGTCAAAAACTACAGAGCCACTATATTTGTTCTTTTTCTTTCTCATTCAATCCATTCTAAAGAAACATTGTATTGACTCCATCTTAAATATACATCCACAATCCAACCCCTTCTTATTATGCCCTCTCTCCAATTCCTTTTTTTTTTTTTTTTTTTTTGAGACGGAGTCTCGCTCTATCGCCCAGGCTGGAGTGCAGTGGTGAGATCTCGGCTCACTGCAACCTCCGCCTCCCGGGTTCATGTCTTTCTCCTGCCTCAGCCTCCTGAGTAGCTGGGACTACAGGCGCCCACCACCACGCCCGGCTAATTTTTTGTATTTTTAGTAGAGATGGGGTTTCACAGCGTTAGCCAGGATGGTCTTGATCTCCTGACCTCGTGATCCACCCACCTCGGCCTCCCAAAGTGCTGGGATTACAGGCGTGAGCCACCGCGCCCTGCCGTTACCCTCTCTCCAATTCTAATCTAAGTCACTGTCCTTCCCAGATTACTATACTATAATTACTACAATAGCTTATTAACAGGTCTCTTTGCATGTGCCCATGTGTCTGTACAGTTTCGTTTCAAAACAACAGTCACACAACAATTTAAAAATATAAGCCAAATAAAGTAACTCATTTGCCAGCAACTACAATACTTGCCATTGTACTTAGAGTGAAAATGAAGGACTTTACAAAGGCATTCATGATCTAAAGCTGCCCCAGATTCTGGTTTCTCTTCTAACTTCATTTCTGCTACTTCCCTTGCTTTCTCCAGAGCAGTTAGTCTGAACTCATGCACTGATAGGGCCTGAATAGGTCAAGGATTTTGCAATAGGTACTCCCTCTGCCATGAACACTCTTCCCTTAGACAGCTGCACATTCCCTCACATCATTCAAATCTCCGCCAAAATATTAGCTTTTTTGATGAGATTTCCATTCACTATTTGACATGTACCTGAATGAAGGTTCAAAACAATGAGGTCAAGAGGGAGGCTATTGAAATGTTCCAGCTGAGAATTTGGCTTCAACGAGGGTGTTAACTTTCATAATGATAAAAGTGTTCATATCCATGATATGTAGTTATGGGAGAGTTTAAAGGATTTGTTGATGGACAAGACGTGTCAAAAAAGAGAAAAGAAGAAATAAAAGAGTAATGTAAATGAATATTGGCAGAAAAGAAGCTTTGCCCAGGGCTCAATAATCAATTATGAATTTGGAATACATTAAGTTTGAGCTGCTATATTAGATATATATAAAATGGACAAGAGTTTAATGGTAGGATGAAAATTAAACAGGTTTGGTGTTTTCAGGTCAATGGACATAGAAAAACAGAGTCAAGGAATTTGAAAGTGGATGTGTAAGTATGTTTTTTAAAAGAAAGTGGGGACCTGCAGGGGGTACTAGTCACAGGAACATCAATGCAGTCATATAATGGGAGGTGCCTGTTGCTTTTTTTAAAATTTATGAAATTTTGTCATTACAGTACATGAGTGAGTGAACTTGAAATACAGGAAGTGGCGATCAGAGAATGAAAGAATTTAAATTAAAGGTATTGCAAGGTGTGCAATTACAGGCATGATAACTTATAGGATAAGACCATGGGAGATGGACTGAGGTGAAGGAGAGGGGGAAATTAGCAAAATAATTATCAAAAAATTTAAACAACCAAAGTGAGTGGATTTCCAAGAGGGACACCAAAGTTATCAAAAAATATGACCACAGTGGTGATAAAGAAAAGGTCAGCAAGCTAGATGCTAAAACATTTAGTAAAGGATAAGCAGAAACTGAGAGAAAAGCTACTACAAAAGGAGCCAGGGAGAGGGGGAGGGGGAGAGAGAGTCAGAGAGAGAGAGAAGATACAGCTGCTGGCTAGGGTTTTCAGAAGGAGAAGGGAAAAAATGGCCTGAATATGGCAACAAGGGCAACCCTGTCTACATACTTCACTGTCTGTGGTACACAACTATAGAAGAATGAATAGTGACCAACTAAGAAGGCTACAAGAAAAATTGTCCTCAGGTTTCAGTGAGAAAAAGAAAGAAAGATACAGAAAAAATATTGTGGGCTGGGCGTGGTGGCTTATATCTGTAATCCCAGCACTTTCGGAGGCTAAGGCAGGAGGATTGCTTGACTCCACGAGTTCCAGACCAGCCTGGGCAACATAATAAGACCCCATATCCACAATTTCTTTTTTTCAAAAAATTAGCCAGGTGAATAGTCCCAGCTACTCGGTTACTTGGGAGGCTGAGGTGAGAGGATTGCTTGAGCCCAGGAGGTTGAGACTGACATGAGCTTGGTTCACAACACTACATGCCAGCCTGGGTGAAAACGTGAGACCCTGTCTCTAAAAAATAAAAAAATAAAGAAAAAGAAAATATATTGTGGATACTTGGAAAATATTCTGTGGACAAAATGAGATACAGAGGGCACAGTGGAAGAATACTGGATATTAAGAAATATTAGAGGTTGTGCAGAACATTATGGGGCTAAGTTTCCTTTAATCAGGTATGCCAGGAGGACTTAAAGATTTCATGATGTTAATTCAAATTTTATCTGCATATGTCTGCACTAACTTATTATTTTTTATATGGAAATTAATACATTCAAGGAAGGAAGAACGTTTATACTGATGAGAACGTATGTTCTTAAATGAGGCATTTAGGGGGCCAGATTACAGGATACCTCCTGTACCCTGTAACAATACCGCAGAATGTAAAGTTGTACTAATAGTAGCAAAAGCTACTCTTGATGAGAAAATGGCAACAATGTCCTAGATATTATTAATAGTTATATAGTTTATGACCAGAATCTGAAGTTAAAAACTATATTTAAACTTTAAAAAACTTTTCCCTATGTTAAATTTCAGAATGATTGATTCAAAAGTTAGCCTTATAAATGTGACTATTGATTTCAAGCAAAGAAAAATGTAGCAGCCCAGCTTTTGAGATAATTAACTCCAAAAGATAAAGCTTTGCTGTTGAAAATTATTGAGTGACCAAGTGGAAGCATTCCATTAATTAATACATTCCTCATGCAAATATGTGATGGCTATTTTAAAAATCATTTTTCAAAATTAATAAGAAAATATAATTTTATTATATGTTGAAATATGTCAACCTATGCATTTCTGCAAATGCAGTGTCCTATCTCAAAGTCACAGTGCATACTTGGTTATATTTGTGACATAAACTGAAAACCTTACTTTACCCATGACTGACATGGTGAGATTTATCACAAGCCAAATAAAATAAATGCTGAAACTGACTTGGGGATGGGGGTGGGGGAAGTTATGTTAATACATCAAATTGAAATTGAAGTAGTGTAAGTTATAATAATCTAAATCCAGGGAGTAGAAAACAGAAAAAAAAAACCACAATAAGCTGAGAATATAAAAGAGAATATCATTATCCCTTGAAATATCTCAGAATTTGGGAGGAGAAAATAAAAGGCTTAGAAAGCAAAATTCTCTATATCACAACATTTCTGATTTTTAAAAACATAGTATTCATATTTCTCTAATATCTAATCAGTGGCATATTTTACAAAGTTTTCTCCCAATTAATTTGGTTAAATAGTTGATTTTCAAATTTGAAAAATTGTTAGAAAGACACCAGCTGGTTTAACGAAACTTTATTTCCTGGTTCATTTCCTCATTTTACTCTAAATAGTAAAAATTTGATCCTCCTGATATGTTGAGAATATTGGAGTCATTGTATTCTGTAAAAATTAGAGTGTGTGTGCGTGCACGCGCGTGTGTGTGTAAAATGACAATATTAATAATGTAGTTCATGATAATCTTCAAAACCATTAAGTGATTTTGGTGAATAAACACTTTCCACTTTACAAAAGTGGGAAGTATGGTGGAGAATTCAGAAACCTACATATCAAGTCACAATGACTTTCCCTTCTCTACCCATGAACCTCCATCCAAGAGGTGATCCGGGACCCTAGGAGGCATCACTGGAGCTGTGTCCTGCAGCGCCGTGGACACTGCCACCTGTGTAAGTGAAGTGGAGCACAAGAGTCCTGTAGCTTTAGCACTGCCTTTGGAAAAATTTCCAAATGTCTATCGAGCTCTGTGAGCTCCTGACAAAACCCAGCACCATTAACTTTATGCCAACACTCACAATCAACCCACTATGATCTACCTTTGAGGCCATTAAAATTACTCCCTTATTACCATTACCTCAGATATCCTAGGAAGCCAGTGGTTTCCAAGTCATCCCTCACCGTGTGGTTCTTTTCCCCCAAGCAGCTCTGTACACTTCTTTCATATTCTTCTTAGGAATCTCTTTCCTTTGACTGTAAATTCTCAAGTGGTGGTTATTCTTTCTCCCTCTTCTCTCACAGCTCAATGTCTACATGTTGTATAGTTGTCTTCATCTTTTCCTCATGTCCTGTCCTCTTCCTTAAAAGCCTTACTTATTTCAAGATGATGCCATCAAACCATGCTACCCATATCTTCTCCTTGTCATAGTCATAGCTAACCTTCCTGAGCATCCCCTCTAATTCTTTAACATTTAACATCTGACTTGTTATCTTTCTCTAATGTAATCCCAACCTTTGTTTGTTTGTCTGTTTTGAGACAGAGTTTCGCTCTTGTTGCCCAGGCTGGAGTGCAATGGCACGATCTCGGCTCACTGCAACCTCCGCCTCCCAGATTCTATAGATTCTCCTGCCTCAGCCTCCCGAGTAGCTAGGATTACAGGCATGTGCCACCATGCCCAGCTAATTTTGTATTTTTAATAGAGATGGGGTTTCTCCATGTTGGTCAAGCTGGTCTTGAACTCCCGACCTCAGGTGATCCTCCTGCCGCAGCCTCCCAAAGCTCTGGGATTACAGGCGTGAGCCACCACACCCAGCAATCCCAACCTTACTTTGTTATTTTTTTCCAACTTTATTGAAGCATAATTGACAAAGTTGTATAAATTTAAAGTGTGAAGCGTGATAATATCTTGGTAATCATTGTGAAATGATTATCCTTAGTTAACATATCTGTCACCTTGCACAGTTATCATTTGTATGTGTGGGGGGATAGCAGGTAAGATCTATTCTCTTAGCAAATTTCAAGTATGCAATGCATCATTTTTAGCTATAGTCATTACTTTGAACATTAATTCCCCAAAAATTATTCATCTTTTTTTGTCTTTTTTTTACTGATAAATACTGTTTCTACATATTTATGAGATACATGTGATATTGTGTTTCATGCTTAGAATGTGTGATGATCAAGTCAGATTTAGGGCATCCATCACTTCAAGTATTTACCATTTCTATGTCTTGGAAACATTTCAAGTTCTCCCTTCTAACTGTACTGAAATATACAATATTGTAACCCTTTGAACAACCCATTTCTCTCAGCCCCAATTGCCTGAAAACCAGTATTCTGTTTCTATGACTTTGAATTTTAAAAATTTTACATATTAGTTAGATGATACAGTGTTTGTCTTTATCTGGCTGATTTATTTCACTTAGCATAATGCCCTCAACATTCATACACGCTGTCGCAGATGATAGAATTTCCTTCTTTATGTAGCTGTGTAATATCACATACATACACGTGCAAACACATCACATCCTCTTTATCACAATAGCCAAGTCATGGAGAACACCCTAAGTGCCTTCATTATTTCAATATCTGCGAAGTTTATTTATTTGCCACGTTAGCATCTCCTAGGAGCATACTGTCTCAACTCAAAGATCTGAATCTTCCCTCTAACTCTACAACCTACTGCCACTCTAGTATGCTATATACTACCATAATATATAACTACATTATCTTCTCAGTGTTAACTTACATAATCTTAACGTTAAGTATTTTATATTCTATGCACAGCCTCATTTCTCTTTCTAATTTACTCCTTGTAGTCCTTTTCTCCCCCAACGTTTATTCCATCCCACAATCCATTGACCCTACCAACACTTCAGTGTCTGTCTTCCCCATCATATTCTCTATTGCCTCCTTGTGTGAATTAGATTACACCTTTTACTTCTATAATCACTAATTGCATACACCCTTAAATCACTCTTTCCCCTCCATTGTCATAGCCTGGTAAAGGCTCAACCCTACTTTAATTCAACACCCTAGCTATTTCTGATGGGCATATGAGTAAATTACACTTAGTTTGAGATTGACACATATTATTGTAGACTGAACTTACTTTAAATTTATGTTCACTAACTTCAAGGAGATGCTGTAGCATATCAGTAATACTCTATTTTCCTCATACTCACTTGGATTACTATTTCATCAGACATTGCTGCTTATTTCACTTGAGTAACGCAGCCATCAGCACTTTCCAAATGATTCAACGACCACACATTCAAAGCAACCTATTCTATTTTTCCTTCTATTACAATTCATTTAACATCGCCATCCTATCTAAGCTAACTCTTCTGCTTGTGCCCTATATCCAAACCCATTTCTACTACTATCTAAAAATAAACTATTTTGAACTTTCCTTAGTTGCCAGTTTATTAGCTTCTCTAATAATTGTGTGTATTTTTCTCATCTTAACTCACGGGGTCCTTTTAAATCTCATGTTCTAATCCATTAACTCCCTCAAATATGAGTGTCCCAAGTCTCAGTCGAAAACATTCTCATGTTCCTATCTGGGTTCAATGTGAGGTAATTTCATTGAGTTTCCTGTTTTATTTTTATTTTTTTCTAAGCTAACCTCTTTTATTTATTTATTTATTTATTTATTATTTATTTTACATTTAGAGACTACAAGTGCAGTTTTTTGTTTGTTTGCTTGTTTTTTGTTATTTTAACATGGATATATTACATAGCGGTGAAGTCTGGGCTTTTAGTGTACCCATAACCCGAATAGTGAACATTTTACGCAATAGTTCATATTTCATTCTTACACCCTCTCCCACCATCCCACATTTTAGAGTCTCCAATATCTATTATTCTACCCTGTACATCAATGTGTACCCATTGTCTAGTTCCCACTTATAAGTGAAAAGATTAGGCTTTTTACTTTCTGGTTCTGAGTCATTTCACTTATGATAATGGTCTCCAGTTCCATCCATGCTACTGCAAAGACATGATTTTATCATTTTGGGTGGCTAAATTGTATTTCGTGGTGTGTGTGTGTGTATGTGTGTGTATCACGTTTTTAATCCAGTCATCCATTGATGGACACTTAGGCTGATTCCATGACTTTTCTATTGTGAATGGTACTGTGATAAATATATGAGTGCAGGTGCTATTTTGATATAATTATTCCTTTTCTTTTCGTTAGATATCCAGTAGTAGCATTGCTGGATAAAATGGTAGTTCTATTTTTAGCTCTTTGAGAAATCTTCATACTGTTTTCCATAGAGATGTACTAATTTATTTTTCTATCAACAGTATGTAAGCATACCCTTCTCTCTGCATCCTTGCCAACATCTGTTGTGTCTTGACTTTTTAGTAATAACCATTCTGACTGGTGTAAAATGGCATCTCACTGTGGTTTTAATTTGTATTTATCTGATGATTAAAGATGTTGAGCACTTTTTATATGTTTGTTGGCTGCTTTTATGTCTTCTTTTAAAAAATATTTGTTTATGCCTTTTGCTGACTTTTAGTGGGGTTATTTGATTTTTTCCTTGCTGAGGTGTTTGAGTTTCTTGTAGATTCTGAATACTAGCCTTTTGATGGATGTTTTCCTTGAAAATGTTTCTCCTATTCTATAGGTTGTCTGTTCACTCTGTTGACTTAAAATTATACTAAAAGGTTATAGTAACCAAACAGCATGGTATTGATATATAAAAATAGACACATAGATTAATGAAACAGAATAGAGAACCACATACCTACAACAAATTGATCTTTGACAAAGTCAACAAAAATATACATTGGGGAAAGAACATCCTGTTCAGTAAATAGTGCTGGGAAAAATAAAGAATTTTATGCAGAAGACTAAAACTACACCCCTATCTCTTAACATATTCAAAAATTAACTCGTTAGATTAAAAACTTAAACATAAGACCTGTCATTATAAAAATCCTAGAAAAAAAAAAAACTAGGAGAAACTTTTCCAGACATTGGCCTAGGCAAAGAATTAATGACTAAGTTCTCAAAAGGAAATGCAACAAAAACAAAAATAAACAAAAATTGAATATAATTAAACTAAAAGGCTTCTGCACAGCAAGTTTCCTGGTTTTAAATATCATGTCTCTGGCACTGGCTTCCAAATTTACATATTTAGTCCTGATAGCTTCTCTAAAATGGAAACATACTTGATACCTACTTCAATATCTCTACTTGGCTCTATTAGGTGTCTTCTCTAACATGTTCAAAACTGACATCTTGTTTTCCACTCCTGCCAACCAGGCCCTTCTTTCTACAGATTTTTCCATTTTGGAAATGGTATTAGAAAACTGTTTAGGTTTATTTCCCAACCTTTCAATTGAGCAAACAACCTTAGAGTTACCCTTGACTTATTTGTGTTACCTCACATCTAATCCTTCAGCAAAATATTGAATTATTCTTAGAGATATAGTCCAGATCTGACCCTTAATTACCATCATTTCAAGTCATCTTGATGGCAGTGTCAGTCACCACCAACTCTGGGCTACATAGTCATAGTAGCTTTCTAGCTGGTCTCCCTTCCCTTGGGAACATACACCAACACTCTATTTAATAAAATTGAGTCAGAGTGATCATTTAAAGCAGTATCTGGCTACTGGAATGTAAGTTTCTTACAAAAAGAGCTTTTTTGCTTTTTAATTTTTTTGGCCTTTTTTATGGTTGCAGAAGAATTTTACTTAGAGTAGGAAAGTTTCTGAAAAACACATATATATTCTTTAAATTAAATAAATTAGTCATTTCATGTCACAGCCCAAGTCAAGACCTTCCATTTCAATCAGTAAGATCCAAAATAATTATTATAAACAAATTATATAATGAATCAAATAAATTAGAAAATATTTACATAGCAAAATAATTTAGAAATACAAAAATGAATAAAACACATTCTTCTTGAATATCTTACAGTAGAGTGGATTTTGTAGTAATTCAAAATCATTTTCATAAAGTAGTCAGCAATATTACAGAAATATTTGATTTTCTTTTAGTAGATAACTAATAATTGAGTGAGCAATAAAACCACTTGTATGGCTAAAGATTAACCATTTAAAATATGTGAGCAATCTAACTCAGTGGTTTGTAAAGAATTTCAGTATATTTACGTGGAAAGTTTTCAGTTGTAAACAACATAATCCTAACTCAAACAGACTAAACCAATGCAGGGAATTACTGGCTCATATTGTTAAACTGTCTATAGGTAGTTCTTTCTTTGTTAAGAATTTGATCATTGTTCTGGCTCTCCTTTTAATCCTTTCAGCTCTATATCTGTTTTGGCTTTGTCTCCTTGCTGGACTTTATGGTTGCAAAACGACCTCCAGTTGCACAATTACATGCTGCAATACAGTTTCTTAGTGTCACTGTAGAGTGTGACTTTCATTTCCCTTTAAAACCTCTAGTAGGAGTTTCACTGTTAATCTTAAGTGCAGACTTTCTTCCAAATGTTTTCAGTATCAACACGCAAAAGTGCCAAATATACCTTGAAAAAATTTACGTTCTAGGGCCAAACGAGCAAGTAGGGGGTGAAAAAGTTATTTCACTTTTGTAGACGGAGAGCAGTAATGCTGGAGAAGAGTGAGAGGAATTCTCTAGGAATTCCTAGTATTTGGATGGATAAACCACCACCCAAATACTGGTCAAGTATCCTTTTTAAAATATTTGTTTCATTTTTTTGCAATTGCTGTATTTCACAGACTCCATTTTATTTTCAAATCATTATCCAAAGTATTCACATAAACAATCAAACCATTCTTCCATAATTTAAGAGAGTCACCAAAGTTGTATTCGATCTGTCTGATACCTCCAAGACACCAATTATTCCTTTTCCTTTCCTATCAGACTCTACTTGTGTGCTACCTGCTCCCAGCATTGCCACTTTTGATACTTTACAACTCTTTCTGCTTATAATAATAACATTTTTATGCTAACTTCCCATAGACACGTAAAGCTTTCAGTCTTCTAGGTGGTAAGGAATTTTCTGATTTTTAACTACAGGAGAAAATTAATTTCTTTCTAACTGTATTGCTTTAAGTTACTAGGTACCAAATAAAAATTTCCATAACCAATGTTTCACTGTCTTCCTCAAGGAGGTAATTTTGCCTCAGTTTCTCTCTCATCTACCCATATAAATTTAGATCTGTAGCATATGTTCAGGTAGGGAAACTAATATCATCATAATCACTCTATTCTTCTCCTTTCCACATTTGACTCCTTTTCACCTTAACACATTTTTTTCCTCCCAAATTCAGAAGAGTAAAACTTCAGTAGAAAAGAGTAGTTAAAGTAGGTGGAAGGTATAAGACAACTTCCCTCATTGAAGTTGTGTCTTCAGATGAGGTGTCTCCAGATCAGGAGCATCAGAATCATTTACGACTTGATTGGAAATGCACATTTGCAATCCTCATCCCAGATCTATTAAATTATAAACACTAGAGACAAGGAACAACCATTTGTACTTTAGCTCTTCAAGAAGTTCTAATTTTAAAGTGTTAGTCACTGACCTAGGAAAACATACCTCATAAGTTAGTAACACACAGATAAATCCTTAACATAAAAGCATTGAAGTCAAGTCATTTTTATTTTTATTATTATATTCACTGATATTCTTTGACTCATATGAGAACAGAAAAATAGATTTCAAGATTAATTTCCTATCTTTTTTTCAACTTCGTACTTAATTAATATTTATTGTATCTCCATTATTTCACCTGAGTCAGAGTTAGCATTTTTTTTTTAATCAGTCAGTTTTATGTTTGGGGAGGAGATGTATCTGTTTTTTTTTAAGTTGATCACTTTTCTAAGTACATTTACTAATATACTAGCACATTAAGGCATAGAAATAGAGTTGTAAATTAAAAGTAAATATTTTTAAAGGGATAGCATTTAGGTTTATTAATGAATTAACACACGATTGAATGCAAAAATTTGACAGAATGGGTTAGAGTTTTCAATATCTTTACATAATGATAAGGTTTATTGTCACTTCCTTTGAAAAAGTCATATTTCAAAAGGTTAATTTAAAAAAAAAACTTTAAATTTGGATTCCTTTGAAATAGATTAAAGCATTGTATAGTGTGAAGTGGATGCATATTCTAAGTTCCTTTTCAGTGTGTTCCAAGGCTATTCTGTACCCAACATGTTAATTTTCTGCTTTTATGAATATTCTAAACTTTTGAGGCTACTTACTGCTTTTCAATAATGCCCAACAGAATTTACTTTAAGCAGTCAGATAAAAGTCAAGCAAATGTGAAGAGTACAAATTGTATTTCTTAATGATGTGAGAAAATGTCTATAAAGCTATTTAAAATTGACTAAATTATATGCCCAGATATTTGGGTCACTTCTGCCATTTATAAATGAGTAATCTGTGGCAAATTATTACTTAAAGAAAGAATGAATTCCTAAAAGTCTGCCTAAAGACCCTAACTAATATCTGTCTGCTGAGGTCTGTGAAATACAGGAAGAAATAGCTATTCTATTATTTTAAAATATTTCAACATTATACGTGCATAATAGAAACAATACTATGGAGACATATCTCTCTCTTTTCTTTCTAGACCTTCAATTATTATTTGATTATATTAAAACCTCCATTATGAAACAAAGTATTTATAACTGTACACCTAAATTATGCTTGAGAATTTCTCAAATATTTATTTTAAATTAATACCACAACAATTAACCCAAAACATGCAAAAAAGTTTTACTTTAACTTTAAATAGAATATTATATACCATTAAGTAAAAGTTAGGGTTAAAACCAGAACATCATTATATTTTTATTCACATGATTTAAAAATCCATGTATTTTGTATTAAAAATAAACAGAAAATTAATTATACCTGCAATGATAATCTTTCTCACACTTCTTACATGTAGCGTTATTCCTCAAAGGAAATGACTCACATGATGTTTGAATGCTCTTACAAAGCCAATCTGTAAATATTGGTGAACAGATGCACATAACATCCTAAGAAAGATTAAAAAAAATTTTTACAAAGTATTTTGGATATTTCAAAGGTAATGAATGGGTTCTTACCTGGGGAAGGGTTAAAATTAGTGTCACGAACTTGGAGTATAAATTATGTCAGCAATGTAGCAGATTCTATTTTCCAAAATGTCACAACACCATCTCCCATCTCACACACTCTTCTTGCTATGTGAAATCAAAACTCCTCTATTAAGAATTAGCGACTATATTCCCTTCCTCTTGAATGTAAGCAAGATTGTGACCATGGAGACAATGATGCTTTAAAGGCCATATAGATTCTATCTAATTATCTTAGGATACTTGCTCTTTGAACCCAGTCACCATGCTCTCAGGAAGCACAGGCCACATGGAGGAATCATGTTTAGGATTGTGGCTAATAGGCCCAGTTGTGGGCCAAGCTAACAGCCAATATTAACTACCAGACATATGAATAAGAAAACCTTCGGCCGGGCGCGGTGGCTCACGCTTGTAATCCCAGCACTTTGGGAGGCCGAGGCGGGCGGATCACGAGGTCAGGAGATCGAGACCACGATGAAACCCCGTCTCTACTAAAAATACAAAAAAATTAGCCGGGCGTGGTGGCGGGCACCTGTAGTCCCAGCTACTCGGAGAGGCTGAGGCAGGAGAATGGCGTGAACCCAGGAGGCGGAGCTTGCAGTGAGCCGAGATCGGGCCACTGCACTCCAGCCTGGGTGACAGAGCGAGATTCCATCTCAAAAAAAAAAAAAAAAAAAAAAGAAAACCTTCAAGATGAAGTCCAAGTCTAGACACTTCCTGATGACAACCTCGGAGGGACTCTAAACAATATCCTAGCTGAGACAAGTCAGCTCACAGTACCATAAGAGATAATAATAAAATAATTATTTTAAGCCACCAAGTTTTGGGATGACTATTCATAGAAAATAAACCATTGGCACCTGAAACAAGTCCATGCATCCATGGGCAGGTAAAAATAAAATGAAATTAAATTTGCTGAGCAAAAGTTAATTTCACCTGCATTCAAAATACAACCTAGTCATCATATTTCTTCCTCTTGCTGTCCTCCTTATTTTTTCCTCTCTCTTTTCTTTATTATCATTATCATCAACATCATCATCACTACCATCGTTTTCATTATCACATTTACCTGAACAAGATTTATTAAGATTCCAAGGTAAAAAGCCCATATACTTAAAATTGATGATTTTGTTTTATTCTCATGGAATCCAATCAAAATTTATTTAATTTAACCCAAAACTAACGTTGAAAGAGGTATATAGCTTGCCCAAGCTCATACATGGTAGCAGTGCAAATGATAATATGTACAATCTTCCAAGTAATTTATCTACAAAATAATTATTCTAATGAATAATAGAGAATATTAAATAATATTAGAGAATATAAATAATGAATAATAGAGAAGCAAAATAGAATTAAAGTACTTCTATGAATTAATAGTTAAGCATACATCCATTAAAAGTCGCTTCTTATATTAAGATTCTTTTAACTAGTAAAGTTAGAGAATGTGTTCAATCATTCATTATTGTCAACTTTAAAAGCAAAACATTTTAAACAATATTATTAATAGTTCTTGATGGATTATTGTATTAGTTTTCTATTTATATAACTTTTTATTTATATAGCAAATTATTACAAACTTAGTAGCTTAAAGGAACAACAACAACAAAAAATCATTATCTTAGAGTTCCAGAGGTCCTAAGTCTGAAACGTTTCAGAAGGCTAAAACCAAGATGTCGGCTGTGTCCCTTCTGTAGGCTCTACAGGGAAATGTTCCCCTAACTTTTCCAGCATATTCTAGAGGATACATTCATTTTTTCATTTATGGTCCCTTCCTCCATCTTTAAAACCAGCCTCATTACATCATCAAATCCCCTTTTGACTCTGATTCTTCCATCTCTCTCTTCCATTTTAAAGGGCCCTTGTGATTACACTGGATCCACCCAAATAATCCAAGATAACATCAGCTGATTAGCAGCCTTTACTCCATCTGCAATCTTAATTTCCTCTTGCTGGGTAACATAACACATGCACATATTCCCAGGATTAGTGCATGGACATGTTTATTTATTTTATTTTTATTTTATTTTTTGGTGGAGGATGAGGGGTATAGTCTGCCTACTACAATAATAGTTTCCTTGATTTTTAGAAGAAGCATGTATTATTGATCTTTGCCCTTGTATCTCCAAATATTTGGGTCTAGTATACTGTACATTGGTAACAAATCTTTGCGTATTGTGGAAGAAATTTCAGGGGGAGTACAAGATGTTCTTCTATAAACTTTTATCTGTATATTATGTTGTATATAATTTAACTAATTATTCTCAGCAAAAGTTCAGCATTTTTTTTGACAAAATGGGCAGTTCTCCAGGGAAAAAAAAAAATTCCTTTTCAGAGTGTTAGTAACAAAAAGTTCAGGAGGTTGGAAAAATAATCTCTTAAAGTTCTTTAAAGAGTTAATGACAAATAGGAATCTAAAATGAAAAGATAGTAATTTGTGAGAAGAGCTAACAAAATATTTCCTAGTCTTATTTATTTAAATGTTAAATTGAAAAGTTAAAGTATAACAACATTGAATAACTAAAAGATGAAAAAAAGCAATAAGAAAAAATGAAGAGTGTACAAATTTATATTCCTTTAAAAGGGATAATACTGATGGAAGAGCAAAGTTTTTTCCTATATAAACAGGAAAAATTAAAATAAGTAGATTGTTCTTGTTTGTCTGAGTTTAACAATTAAACTACCTTAATAAGGATTCTAATTCTTTATTCTTTTCAAATTGCTTGGTAATAGTAAAAAAAAATTAAAACTACTCACTTATATGTTAGATTGAGACTTACATTTGATATTTTGATGCAGTCAGTACCATTCTGACATGGTACTAATGAACACTCACTGACATCGGTTTCACCATTTTGGCTGGAAGATCCTTTTGGGCATTCATAAGTGTAAGCAGAACTGCAATTTGGGCAAATTCCTCTTTTCCAACAAAGCAGAGAAACACAAGGTTTTGTTGACACTTCACAGGATGGACCTTAAAAAAATCACACACAAGAAAGAAAAAAAAAAAAAAGGAAGGCAGGAAAGAAGAAATGAGCATAGATATGTAGCAAAACATTCTAGAAATTTCTCTCGAGTTTATGAAATATTTTTCTTTAACAAATATATTGCAGTGTAAGTTATATATTATAAAATTCATTCACTGCAATTCTACAATTCAATAACTTTTGCAAATGTATAGAGCTACTCAAGCATCATCACAATGCAGTTTTAGCACAATTCCGTTACCCAAAGAAGAGCTCTTTTGTAGTCAATCTTTGTACCCAAGCCCAGTTACAGGCATTTCATTAGAAAGGTATGATGGAGTATGTGGTCTTTTGCGATTGGCTTCTTTTGCATAGCAATTTTTTAAAGATAATTTTCATGTATCATGTATCAGTAGTTGGTACTTTATATTGCTAAAGAGTAATTCACAATATATACATTTTGTTAATCCATTCTTCCTTCAGTGGACATCTGTTTTCAGTTTTTGGTTCTTATGAATCATGAATTCATATACAATTTTTGAGGGAATATACATTTTTTTATATTTCTTGAAAAGATTCCCAGGAGTGAAATTGCTGGATTCTATGGAAAATTCATGTTTAATATTTTAGGAAACTGCTAAACTGTTTTCCAAAGTAGCTGTGCCATGTTAACATTTCCACCAGCGATGTGTCAGCTTTATGTTTCTCCACATTCTTGCCAACATTTGATATTGTCCGTTTTCTTTATTATAGTCATTCTAGTAAATGTACAATGGTATCTCACTGAGGCTTCAATTTTCATTCACTAATGACTAATTATTTTTAGCATCTTCTGGTATGTGTATTAATCATTTGTGTATCTTCAAAAATGAAATGTCTTTTTAAATCTATTAACTATTTTTAAATTGTATTATCAGCTTTCTTATGATTGAGAACATTTTTTGAGTGAGTTCTTGGTATATACTGAATAAAAGTCCTTTATGATATACGTGATTTGGTTTTCCATTTTCTCACTTGTTGACATTTGGATAGCAAAAGTTTTTATTTAATGAAATCCAATTTATCAACTTTTCCTTTATTTAATTAAGTCCATTTTGTCATTTTTATGTCATATATTTTGGTATCATATAATTGGTGTCTAATAATATTTTGCCTAACCCAACGTCATGAAGACATTTTAATATATTTTATAATTTTAGCTCCTATGTTTAGATTCCTAATCCATTTGAGTTTATTTTTTATATGGTGTGGGATAATGATTTAGCTTATATGTTTGACATATACACATACAATTGTTATGACACTTTTTTCTTTTAAGACTCTCTTTTCCTCGTTTGTTTGTTTAGCAACTGTTAAAACTGACCTATTATAAATATGAAAGTTGATTTCTGGCATATCTATTATTTTTTCCTGATTTATATGCCTTTTTATGTGCAATAACCCACTGGCCAGATAAATACATAATGCATACAGCTATATGGTAGGTTTTGAAATTGGGTAGTCATTCAATCTTTCCTTTTTTCCAAAAATCATTTTGGCTATGCTATGGATTCTTTTTGTAGTTTCCTATAACTTTTTCTATGAGCTTGCCAATTTCTACACAAAAGCCTGCTGGAATATTATAGCAATTTTATTAAATCAATAGATAAAATTGGGAAAAATTTCCATCCCAACAAGATTGAATTCCAATCAATGAATATGCAATGTATCTCCATTTTTCGGCTATTCTTGCATTTCTCTCAGCATTGTTGCATAGCTTTAAGTTAAAGTCCTGCATTTATTTGTTAAATTCATATCTAAGCATTTTGAAGGTCTTGTAACTAGAATTGCTTTCTTAATTTTATTTTTGAATTTTATTTTTATTTATTTATTTTTTTCAGTCAGAGTCTCGCTGTATTGCCCAGGCTGGAGTGCAGTGGCATGATCTCAGCTCATCACAATCTCCGCCTCCTGCATTCAAGTGATTCTCCTGCCTCAGCCTCCCAAGTAGCTGGGACTACAGGCATGCATCACCATGCCCAGATAATTTTTGTATTTTTAGTAGAGATGGGGTTTCACTACGTTGGCCAGGCTGGTCTCGAACTCCTGACCTCATGATCCACCTGCCTCGGCCTCCCAAAGTGCTGAGATTACAGGCGTGAGCCACCATGCCCAGGCTTGAAGTATTGTTTTTAATATACAGAAAGGCAAATTACTTGTGTATATTAGCTTGTAGTCTGAAAACTGGGTGCTAGTAGTTCTTTGGGGGATTCCTTAGGATTTTCTACATATTAGATCATGTCATTTGTGAATAAAGACAGTTTTACTGCTTTCCTTTCAACTAATATGTCCGTGTGTGTGTGTGTGTGTGTGTGTGTCTAACAAATAGCCTGGAACCTCCTATGTTCCAGTGTTAAATAGAAATGGTGAAAGTAGATATCATAGTCTTGTTCCCAATTCTTCCAAGAAAAGCTGTCAGCCTGACACCTTTAGTATGGTGTTCCCTGGACATTTACCATAGATGCTTTTTATCAGGCTGAGGGAGTGTGTTTCTATTTATAATTCGTTGAGAGTTTTTATAATGAATAGGTGTTAGATTTTGTGATATGTTTTTCCTCCAACTATTGAGATGATTATGTAGGCTTTGTCCTTTATTATTTTAATATGGTATATTACATTAATTGACTTTCAGATATCAAACTTATCTTGAATCCTGGGGGAAAAAATCGTACTTTATCAGGATAGAAAAAATATTTTTATATGTGATTGGATTCAATTTGCTTATATTTTGGTGGAGATTTTTTATCTTTATTCATAAGGGTTATTGGTCTTTAGTTTTCTTGTGGAAGCTTTGTCTTTGGTTTTGGTATGAGGGTAACACTGGCCTGATAGCATGACTTCAAAAGTGTTCCTTTCTCTTCTCTTTTTTCCTTTTCTCTTCTTTTAAGAGATTAGTGCCAGTTAGCGAGGATTGGTACTAATCTCTTAAATATCTGGCAGGTCTATATGAATTTTCCATTTCTTCTTGAGTCAGTGTTGGTAATTTACATATATTTAAGAATTTATTCATTTCCTCTAAGTCGTCACATTTGTTGGCCTAATGTTGTTCATAATATCTCCTTATAATCTTTTAAATTTTGAGTGGTCATTAATGAGTCCTCACTTTCAACGCTTATTTTATTTACTTGTGTCTTTCCTTGTATTTTTTCCTTGTTCATTCCGACTAAAGATTTGTCCATTTTGTTTTCCTCAAAAATCAATTTTTTTGTTTCATTGATTTTCTCTAAGAAGTTTTAATGATTTCTGTGCAAATCCTACTGTTCTCTTTTGTTTGTATGCTTTGCATTTAATGTGTTTTTTTTCCATGTATTTAAGGCTGAAGCTTAAAATATTGATTTGAGAGTTCTTTTTCTGGTGTAGAAACTTGGAACTGTAAGCACTGTTATAAGCGCTTAAGCACAGTATAAGCACTGTTTTAGCTAAGCACTGTCTTAGCTACAATCATAATTTTTCATATGGTTCCATGTTATTTTTTTCTTCTTTCAGGTTATTTCAGAAATTTGTTGTTTATAATAATTTCCAGATATGTGAAGATTTCTAGAAACAATTCTGTTGTTAATTTCTAAGTTAGTTTTGTGAGGGTTGAGGAACGTGTATGATATGATTTGTATTCCTTTAGATTTATTAAGACTAATTTTCTGGCCATGCCTATTTGTGGATACACTATCAACAGCAGAGTTGTACAGTGAGGTTTGGCACTCGAAGGGATGTGAAAGCAAGTGCCTCTTTAAACTTGATTTCCTAGGCATTTCCTTTAAACTTGATTTCCTCCCCTTAGTCCCCACTCTAGTAAGATCATGCGAATAGAGTTAACAAACTAGTATTATGAAGGTCCAAGCCTGGGGTACCCACTGCAGCTTGTATAGAACTTGGATCAGCAGGTGTTTTACTTCACAGTTAACAAACACTTGTCAGTCTGCTCAATGTGCTGTCAATAGGCACACCATAGTGACAATAAAACATAACTGCAGTAGTAGGCTGACAGGCCTTGCCATCTCTGTGAACTTCTAGATTTTGAAAACAAAATTTACTCTTTTACTCCTCTTAGCTTGAGTAAGGCTTTGGACAATTGATACGTGTTAGAAAAAACTGCAAAGGGAGATATCTGACTCCCAGCTAAAAATGATATATGTGGACTTCGAAAATTAAGGTATTTGTACTTCAAGTTTATAACCATTTTCATCCAAATCACTATATAGTGCAAGACTTTTTAGTAAACAACATATTTATTGAAAAATTTCTTATATCCAACTCATTTATTACTATGTGATCCTCATATGCACCAGCATTTCGTGTTATCATTTTTCTTATTTTAGCTATTTTAATACGTATGTAGCAACATATTATTGTGGCCTTAATTTGTATTTATCTCATGGTCAGTGACATTGAACATCTTTTCATGTACTTATTTGCTATCCTTATAGCTTCTTTATTGAATTTTCTCCTTGTATTTTTTATCTATTATTTATCGAGATTTTTGGATTTTCATGGTATTGAGTTTTGAGATGCCTTTCTGTCATCTATATATGACTCCTTTGTCATATATGTGGTTTGCAAGCCTATCATTTGTCTTTTAATCTTCTTAACATGGTATTTCTAGAAAAAATATTTTATTTTTATGAACACGGATTTATCTATTTAGTTTTTCTTTTATGAATTGTGCTTTTAGTGCCATATCTAAGAGCTCTTGCAGTGATCCGTTCTCATAAGCTTGACCCCAAGATTTCAAAATGGGAAGAACTGTTTTTTCTGAGGTGAAAGCATTGTGTTGTGCACATTTTAAGATGTGATTTTCTGTGCCTTGGCTTTTTAATTTGCCTGATCCCAACGCTTCTCAATTTCCCCAGAATTCCTGAATAAAAAGTCTGACAATGGTCTCCATGTTATGCTTCAGAAACACCATATTTATTTATTTTAATGGAATGTTTGATGAAAAGAAAATGATCATATATGCTTAGACCCCCAAATTATCAGACTTTTTCTTATGTAAAATATTCTTTGTCACAGCTATGAAGCAATTAAAGTAATGCTTTAATTAATTTAGAATAATGTGTCTATTGACACTGATTATATGTCAAGAAATACTCTATATACTTGGATTATAGTAATGTATAAAATAGATTTTGACCTCATGAAGTCATGAATTTACAAGGAAATAGAACACATTTAAAATACATATAATCAATTAATTATATAGTATGTTTACTAGTAATAAATGATGTTAAGAAAAATAAATCAGTAAAAGGATTTCTAAGAAGAGTTCTTAAGAGAGGGGGCACATTGTGTAGCCTCAAAGATGCAAGGAATATCTAAGATTTATAGAAATAATGGAATGAGTCCTGTGGATAGGTTGTTTAAGAGTAAAGTGGGCCAGGTGCTGTAATCCCAGCACTTTGGGAGGCTGAGGTGCACCGATCATGAGGTCAGGAGTTCGAGACCAGCCTGGCCAAGATGTTGAAACCTGTCTCTACTAAAAATACAAAAATTAGCCGGGCATGGTGGCAGGCACCTGTAACCCCAGCTACTTGGAAGGCTGAGGCAGGAGAATTGCTTGAATCCAGGAGGCAGAGCTTGCAGTGAGCCGAGATTGCGCCACTGTACTCCAGCCTGGGCAACAGAGGGAGACTTCATCTTAAAAAAAAAAAAAAGGAATAATGTGAACACCAACTTCCCTCATCTTGCTGTATTTACATTTTTCAGTTCAGATAATGTTCTAAAATAATATATTATATAAGGATTTGTGTCTATAATTTTTTGCCTTCATTTAAATATAAGCTCTACTCGAGCAGGTAATTGTTTGTTTTGTTGGCTGATTTATTACAAGCAAATAGAATGCTGCTACCCTACAATAGATTCTCAATAAATATTTGGTGAAAAAACAAGTAAATGAATAAACAAAGAGTGTATCAACAGAGAAAACAGCAAATGCAAAGACTTTGAGTTGAGAGCATGCTTAGGTATTCAAGAAACAGAACGAAAACTAAGAGACTGCGTCAACAATTGTATGGGTATGGAGATGAGCTCAGAGGAGGATGTAATAAACTATTTCAGGAATTCTGGCATTTACTGCTTTTAGATTCTATGGAAAGATTATGGAGCATTTTGTTCTAAATAGTGGCATGATTTCACATTTTCAAAATATTTCTCTACAAGTAGCCTGGAGATGTCCAAGAAGGAAAGCAGAGAGACAAGATTTTAGACTACTGCAGTATTTCAGTAATGGAATTATAGAGACTGGATTAGGATGCTAGTGAAGAAGACAGTGAGAAAAAAATCATGCTCTAAATATATTTTGAAAGTACAGTCATCTACATTTGTTGATGGATTCAAAGTGAAGGAAAAGGAAAAGGAAGATTTAATCTTTTTTTTTTTTTTTTTTTATGTAAGTAACCAGAAAGAAAGGATTAATCTTTTCTAAGATAGGGAAAAAGAATTTAAGGGAAGAAATCAGAATCACTTTTAAATATGTTAATTTCAACATACTTATTACACATCCAAGCGAGGTTGGTTTATAGGCAGTTAATTAGAGTGATCTGCAGTTTCCGGGCTGAGGTCATAAGTGAAGATAAATATTTGAGATTTGCCTGTATGAGGATAGTATTTAAAACCAAGAGAACAGGTATGATACTCTAGGGAAAAAATGGAGAGAGAGATGACAACACTGATATTTAATGTTACTATAGCAGAGTTGCGCTATCAATGTATAGAATGTGCACTTCAATGTACAGAAAATATAAAGATGGGAAGGTACCTGAAAAGTTATTAAGAAAGAACAACCAAGGAAGGGGGAATGTAGGCGAAACAAGAGTGTGATGTTTTAAAAATACAAAATTTGTCAAATACTGCAAATGGTTTATAAAAGATGAAGAATTAGACTGAATTAATTAAAGATTAAATTTAGCAATGGCTTTAATAAACATTAGTAGAACTGTTTCTATGGTATAGTGGGGATAAACATTAGTTGCATAGGTTCAAGAGGAAATGAGAAGAATAAAATGGAAAGAGGTAGTATATAATTCCTGGCCGTTCAAAGGATGATCCCTGAACCAGTAAAATCAAGATTTCACCTGGTATCTCATTAGAAATGCACTCCAGACCCACCGAAGGAGAATCCGATTTAACCAAGATTCCCACGTGATTCATATGTAAATAAAAATTTGTGAAGCATTGATCCAAATATCTCTTTTGAGTAGTATGAAGTACAGTGGTATGAAGTAGCAACTAAGGAGGTCTTAGAGGTTGTCAGGTCATATTTGTGAACAGATGGGATGATTAACTAGAGAAAAAAAATTGATAATGAATGCAATAAAGGGGACAGATTCTAGATTAATGTCTATAAGTAGGGTAGAGTGACACATGGAATCCTGCCCACCGGTAGAGGGATTATCAGGTAAGAGACATCAATATAACAGGAGAAAAGACAAAAATAGATGAGCAAAGAATCAAGTTAACTGGTGGCATCCAGGCAGAGCCTGGAGATCTCTTTTTCTGATTGTTTCTGCTGTTTACTAAAATATGAAGCAAAGACAAAAATGAAGTCTAATGAAAGGGGTGGAAGTTTGAGTAAGGAAGAGACGTAAGAAATGGTTGCCTAGCATATTGAGAGAAAAAAATGTACACATTAGAAAAACCTATCAAAATTTATGGGCAGTGTCTATGAACTCCTTGAAATTAGTGAATATATGAGACCAGGTAGCATGGTTCCATGTATATTTTACTGCAAACAAATTAATAAGTAGAGATAAATTTAACAGGTTTGTAATTTTGCAGGGGGTTACAACGCAAGGAGAGAGGAACAAGAAATTGAGAATGTGAAAAAGTGGTACTAATGACAGACCGTATGATTTAATTGCACAAGAAGAGAAAGCCCTCACAAGGAGTTAGGAAATAATGAAAGTATGGTAAAGGCTCAATAGAATTTGTTGCTTGAGGGAATGAAAAACCAACGGAATTTGGAATCCTAGAAGGAACAAATTTGAAAAATGAGACAGGGTTATTTCTTGGAGTAAAACGCTTAAAAGTTTATCTAAATACAAAAAATACATAGTGTGGGTTTGCTATGAGAGTACAGTACATTTTTCATAGTAATGGTAAGTGTGGCATAAATAAATAAGTAGCCATTTATTAAAAGATGTTTATGATAAAGAAACAATTCTCCAGGTGTAAGTTATTATCATTTTTATCTCAAAAAAGTCTCTATCTCTCTCTCTCATACACACACATGTACAAACATACATAACCCAAATAATTTGAAGTAAAACATTTAAGCAGCAATCCTATTAAAATTATCTAAGTAATTTTTATTTTAGTAGAAATCATAATGGGGCTTCTATAAAACAAACTAGCTCTGCTATCCTAACAATGTGCATATATCCATAAAAAATCACAATGAATAAAAGATTATTTTAGACCATTATGTTTTATTACAATTTCAGTAAATTCTTCTGGTCAATCCTCTGATGAAGTGTCAAAAATTTCCGAAGCAATTCTGTGTAAAATAATGCACTGCAGTTCGTTGAGTATTTTATTCACTCAAGTTCGTTTTAGTCTACTTTCCTATAAGAATGAAGCTATTATACTCAAAGGATAGGCAACACAAAGACATCACCGAGTAGGATGATAATTTGCTTTTCATTTCTATGGGGAGAGAAAGAAATGGTTGCTAGGAGCTCTGCTCAAGAACTTGAAAAGTGACAGAAGAAGTAAATACAAGAAAATTGAAGGAAGACAGCTAACTTGTTTACCCATGTTTGATTACAGTTTTAAGAGATTCCCAAGACAAAGAATTGCTCCAAAATAAGAAAGGACATTTAATGAAAATACTCAGTTATTCATCCATGGTAAAAGTAATTATGTAAAAAGTTGCTAGTTTAGCATTTCAGATAAACAAAAAAAATTATTTTAAGTTATTCATTGTAAACATACCTTAACAAATACCATTTAAGTAAAGTTATTATCTTGCTATTAATTCAGTTTTGGCCATGCAAGATATGAAAGTTTAGCAGTTAAAAGTACTGACTTTGCTAAGTTTCTAATGTGTGACTCTCACCGCTCAGCTCTTCCACTTAAATTACCAGGATTGAGCACACAACCTATTGCAAGGAGATTAAAACCCAATATATTCCTCCATTGTATGGATCTGCAATTTTTTTTCTCTAAAGAAGCAGATAGTAATTATTTTGGGCTTTGTGGGCCATCAGGTCTCTTGGATTATTCAACTCTGCTATTGTAGTATGAAAGCAAAGATTACACAGAAATGCATAAGAATGATTGTTATATTGCTTTTCATCTATGTCTTTAATAAACCACACAGTGCTTTAAGCCCTTTATATGTAATAATGCAGCAACTTTCATAAAGTAGATATTGTCGTTATGCCTATTATAAGCAAGGTGACTGAGGCACAAGGAGGATAGTCTAGAAATATTCCATCGCTACAATCAGAAACTTTGAGGAATGGCTGCCAGAAGCCCAAAATGCAATACTGGATTTAAGAAAATTCCTAAAAACATGTAAATCATGGATAGAATACCAACAACAAAAAGCACATGGGGAGCAAATAGATATGGCCCCTAAAATAAATCCATTCACATCTCTTAATTTGAAGAAGCAGGAGACTGAAATAAAGAGGGCTCCCAGAGCACTGAGTTATGATATGAGAATGGTGTGGTAGAATTCAAAACAGACTGTGAGGTATAATTTTTGGAAAAATATGCATATGTCACATATCCCGGTTTGCAATTTTAGGTTAGGCTACATGGGACTACGTTGTACATACCAGCCTAAGTTCCTATTTAATAAATTCAAGTATTCCTAGTAGAAAAACTACATTTCCAGTTAGAAAAGTAATTTTGAGCAACACAATCAAAATGATATAAACAAAAAGTAATACAGAGAAGACCTGTCAAATGGTATTTCTGGTTCTAGATCCTTGAGGAATCGCCATACTGTCTTCCACAATGGTTGAACTAATTTACATTCCCAACAACACTGTAAAAGCCTTCCTATTATTCTGCTATAAGGACACATGCACACATATGTTTATTTCAGCACTATTTACAATAGCGAAGACATGGAACCAAACCAAATGCCCATCAATGATAGGCTGGATAAAGAAAATGTGGTATATAAACACCATGAAATACTATGTAGCCATAAAAAGGAATGAGATCATGTCCTTTGTCTTTTGCAGGGACATAGATGAAGCTGAAAGCCACCATCCTTGGCAAACTAACACAGGAACAGGAAACCAAACACCACATGTTCTCACTTATAAGTGGGAGTTGAACATTGAGAACACATGGAAACAGAGAGGGGAACCTTACACAACAGGACCTGTTGAGGGTTGGTAGGTGAGGGGAGGGAACGTAGAGGATGGGTAAACAGGTGCAGCCAACCACCATGACACACGTATACCTATGTAACAAACCTGCATGTTCTGCACATGTATCCCATCTTTTTTAGAAGACATAAAGAGAAAAAATCTGTCATGAATACTAAAAGTATGGTCTCAAACCACAATTAGTGAACCTCCGATTGTGGCTGTGGTTGTGGTTGGACAGTGAAGCCTCTCTACATCTAATTTTATTTTCATGTTTCATCGAAGCCTTAAAGCTTTGATCAGGGGCTTGCCTAATCTCTGGCTGAAAGCACCTCAACCCCTACTACCATGCAGATTTAGTCATTTCTCTGGGAGAACGAGAAAAAAGAGAAAATAAACCAGACATATGAAGAGTTAATATTCAAAAGAAAAGTTGAAAAATAAGGCAGTCATTTTTTTTCAGGAGCAGAGCTATTGGAAGGTGAATAAAATATAAATGTATAACTTATGGATGTATAAACCCAAACATGAGGCTTTAAAAAACAAATAAAGAAATCAGTCCTTTAGTAATTCTTATTTAAAAAGTGAGAGAACATATCTACACCTCATTAAGAATATTAAAATAGAAATTTTATAATTTGATTATATGTGTTTTAAAAGACTGAAAATACAAGAGAATGATTAACAATTCTGTCCTAGTAAAATTGCAATCTAAACATGTACAAAAATTCACACAAATAAATTTATAGTGGTTGAAAATACCAATAACAAAATATAATTTATCAAAAAAAAGCAGAGAATTAACCTCCAAAAACACATTGAGCCTAAAT
This sequence comes from Hylobates moloch, assembly GCF_009828535.3. Taxonomy (NCBI): domain Eukaryota; kingdom Metazoa; phylum Chordata; class Mammalia; order Primates; family Hylobatidae; genus Hylobates; species Hylobates moloch. The sequence goes on along the minus strand of NW_026652277.1, from coordinate 98,350,150 downwards.
TTTGATTCTTTAAAACCTGTGTAATCTGTACAACTTTGTTCATTATGTTCTAGAACAGCTCCATTCAAGAGAAATAGAATATTTCACATGCGATTTTAAGTTTTCTAGTCATCACATTTTAAAAAATAAAGCAAGGAATATTCATTTTAATAATATTTAATCTACCTCAATATATCCAAAATAAAATCATCATAACACATTATCAATATAAAACATTATTAACATTATATTTTAAATTTTGTTTATACAAGTTTTTGAAAACCAAAGTGGTAAAGTGCATACAGGCATATCCTGGAGTGATTGCAGCTAGGTTTCCAGATCACTACAATAAAGTCAATATCACTCTGAAGCAAGTCACACAAATGTTTTGGCTTCCCACTGCATATGAAAGTTATGTTTACACTACACTATAATCTATTAAGTGTGCAATAACTTCATATCTGAGGAAAACAATGTACATGCCTTAATTTGCAAATATGCTATTGCCAGAAAATGCTAACAATCATCCATGCTTTCAGCAAATCCTAATATTTTTGCTGATGGAAGTTCTTTCCTCAATGTTCATGGTCACTGATGGATCAGGGTGGTGGTTGCTAAAGATTGGAGAAGCTGTGATAATTTCTTAAAATAAGACAACAAGCTTTCATTTCATGAAATATTTCTCTGTAGCATGCAACGCCATTTGAGAGCATTTTGCCCACAATAGAACTTTTTTCAGAATTAAAGTTGGTCCTCTCAAACTCTGCACTTGGTTTTATCAACTAAATTTATGTAATATTCTAAATCTTTTGTTGTAACTTCAACAATGTTCACAGCATCCTCACCAGGAGTAGATTATATTTGAAGAAACCACTTTCTTTGCTCATCCATAAGAAACAATCTGCATCCATTAAAGTTTTATCACGAAATGGCAGCAATTCATTCACCTCTTTAGGCTCCACTTTTCATTGTCGTGTTCTTGCTATTTCCACTACATTTGCAGTTGCTTCTTCTACTGACATTTTAAACCACTCAAAGTCACCCAGGAAGGTTGGAATTACTACCTCCAAATTCCTGTTATTGTTGACATTTTGATCTCCTCTAATGAATCACAAGTATTCTTAATGGCATCTAGAATGGTGAATTATTTCCAGAAAGCTTTCAATTGACTGCTTAGATCCATCAGAGGAATCACTGTCTATGGCAGCTATAGCCTTACAAAAAGCATTTCTTAAATAAAAAGACTTGAAAGTAAAAATATTATTTTATTGGTGGGCTACAAAATGGATGCCATGTTAGCAGTTATGAAAACAATATTTATCTCCTTGTATAACTCCATCAGATCTCTTGGGTGATCAGTTGCACTGTCACTGAGCAGTAATATCTTGAAAGGAATAGTTTTTTTTTTCCTGAGCAGTAGGTCACAATGGTGAGCTTAAAATATTCACTAAACTATGCTGTAAACAGGTGTGTGGTCATTCAGACTGTGCATCCATTTCTAGAGGGCAGGCAGAGTAAATTTAGCATCTTTCTTAAGGAACCTAGGATTTTTGGAATGGAAGATGAGCATTGGCTTCAACTAAAATTCACCAGCTGCATTAACCCCTAGCAAGAGAAGCAGTCTGTTCTTTGAAGGTTTAAAGTCAGCATTGACTTTTCCTCTCTAGCTGTGAAAGTCCTAGGTGGCACTATCCTCTGATACTAGGCTGCTTTTTTCACATTGAAAATATGTTGTTTGGTACAACAACCTTCATCAATGATCTTAGCTAGATCTTCTGGATAACTCACCACAGTTTCTACATCAGGAATTCCTGCTTCACATTGCACTGTTGTGTTATGGAAGTAGCTTTTTTCCATAAATTTCATGAGTCTATCTCTGCTAGCTTCAAACTTTTCTTCTATACCTTCCTCACCTCTCTCAGCCTCTATAGATTGAAGAGAGTTAGAGTCTTGCTCTGGATTAAGTTTTGGCTTGAGGAAATGTTGTGGCTGGTTTGGTCTTCTATTCAGACCACTAACATTTTATTCATATCAACAACAAGGCTCTTTAGGTTTCTTAACTTTCATGTATTTACTATAGCAGCACTCTTAGTTTCCTTCAAGAGCTGTTCCTTACATTCACAACTTGGCTAACTGTTAGGAGCACTAGGCCTAGCTTCTGGGCTATCTGAGCTTTCCACATGACTTCCTCATTAAGCTTCTTTCTACAAACATATATTGTCTCATTTAAATGGAGAGATGTGTGATTTTTCCTTTCACTGAAACACTTAGAGGCCATTGTAGGGCTATTAATTGGTCTAATTTCAATATTGTTGTGTTTCAGGGACTGTGGAGACATGAGAAGAGGGGGAGAGAAAGCAAAATAGTAAGTTGGAAGCAATCAGAACCACACGACATTTATCTACTAAGTTTGCCATATTATATCGATGCAGTTGGTGGTGTTCCAAAGCAATTACAATAGTAACATCAAAGATCAGTGATCACAGAGCCCCATGGAGATATAATAATAAAAAAGTTTGAAATATTGTGAGAATTACCAAAAGGTGACAAAGACACAAAGTGAGCACATGGTGTTAGAAAAACTGGTGCTGATAGATCGGCTTGACACGATTGCCACAAACTTTCAATTTGTAGAAATGGAAGTATCTGTGAAGCACATTACAGCAAGGCACAAGAAAACAACGTATGTCTGTATGTTATGCTTATAGTATATTTAACTTTGAAATAGCTAAATTTCAAGTGCTCAATGGCCACATGGCTTGTGATTCTGTACTGAGTGGAACATTTTTAGAGCATGGAAAATAAAGCTTCCAATCTAATCTCAAGAAGTTATTGTAACTTGATACAAATACCATATAATGTACCATATTTAATTCTAGTCTCATGACTGACTACAGTTGGAAGAATCTTAAAAGAAATATGAGCAATTACATTTTATTAGTATTGACATGTAGCAATAAACACAACCAAATTGGATCCGTTTTAATACTGAAAATTTTAGAAAATCTGTGAATATAAGTTAGACTTATACTCAATAGGAAAGAAATTTAATAAGAAAAATACACCTTTCACATAGAAAAAAATGCAAATGCCCAATAAACATGCAAAGCTATTATATCATTAATAAACATAAAAGTAAACAAAAAACTGCTGCTACCTAATTGCCAGAGTGGCTGAAATAAACATCTGTGACCCACAGAGTAATGTGTGCATATGGAGCAACAGGAAATATCCTACACATCTAACAGGAGGGTAAGTTGGAACAATCACTTTGGAAACAATGTGTTATCATTTAATAACATTTAACAAGTACATAAATCATGACCAAAAAGCCTCTCTCTATATAGAGAGACATATATATATACATATACACACACACATATGTATATATGTATGTTTATGCATACATCCTACAAAGGAACAACAGACAAGTGCAAGAAAGCTTACAGTAGCATCATTCATAATAACTCCAAACTTAAAATTACCTAAATTCTGTCCATCATCATTATAACAGATACATAATTTTGATATGTTCATTCAGTCAAAAAGCACATGACCATAGAAATAATTGCTAAAACTAAACACAGCATGATCACACAAACATCCTATAAATAGAAAAAGGATAAAGAGAACAGAGAATATACTGCATAATCCTCATCCACATAAAAATTAAATGAAGGAAAACAAAACTGAAATTCAAAAATTCAGATTGGTTTTTATCGTTGGGGCATATTTACTGAGAAGGGGGAGGAGTAAAGATCTGAGAATGCTGGCAACATTTTATTTCTTGATCTATGTCACATGTATGTGGGATTTTGCTTTGTGAGAATTTTGTATTCAAAATATTAAATTATTCAATTTAAAAATACATGTAATTAAACCATGCATAAAATTAAAAGGCAGGTAATTTGTTAAAATGTAATGTGTGTGACAGGCAGATGTTCTTCAGTGTTTTTAGCTGTTTGCTTGTGTCACTGGGAGTCAAGTGTTAGCCAATGTCAGAATCACAGGGACAGCTTGTTACAACAGATCCCAGGACCTAAGTTCCAAAACTTCTGATTCAGTGGGTCTATATTAGGTATTATACATTGAGAATTTTTATTGCCATGTTCCCAGGTGATTCTGATGCTGCTGATACAGGACCACACATTATAAACCTCTGGCTTTTGCTATTCCGATTGGAATATACTTCCCTCCGTCCTCACAGTCACCTAGCTAACTCACTTTTACATTCACCCTAGGCCCAACTCCAGCAAGGTCACATAATGAGGTTACCCTCTCCTCCCAAACCTACTATTATCTTCAAGGACCCTGCTTCTATTCTTTCATAATATTTTCCTGAGAAATTTACTTAAGATATTTTATCTTTCTGTCTAGTCTTCTAATTTCCCCACTATAAGTGACATTCTCTAGGGTTTACTTTATCCCTGAGTATGTTTATTTAATTATATCTGTTGAATAAATAAATCCCATCCATTGACTTTTCAATTCCCTTCAGCTGTAAATTTCTCTTTTAGGTTCCTATGTGTCTTGCCTTTAGCCCCCTATTTCAAAGTCTAACTTTAACCCCAGCTTTCTTGGGAACACCTTCCTTCCAGGTTTCTAAGGTGTAATGAATTTAATGTGAAATTTGTGTCCTGGCAGCCTCCTTCTTCATTAACTCAGCCAAAGACTGCCAACATTTTTCTATACATTCAAAGTTTTACTTGCTTCTTTCTTGGTAGGGTGCACTATCCTTCTTACTAAGTTGCCAGAAGATCAACAATCTATTACCTCTCTTTCATTATGTTCCCTAGCAATTTTATTTCTATTTTTTTCTTTCTTTTCCTCATATAACCTTGCTCTTAAGATTTGTCTGACGGTCTGTGAATTATCTTATTATTTTCTTTAGTCTTACTCTCCACAAAAATACTTTTATGGAAAATGAGTATTTATCCTATGTCCTTCATTTTGTGCCTTTGGAAATAATGCTTCCTTTGTTACTTCCTTTCTCTCTTCCTTTCAGGGCCATCGAAACCTATTTTTAATACACAGTATTAAATAAATGCATTCATCCTCCCGTGCTTGAAAATATATTACAGATTTTCCAGGTTTAATGAAAGACACCTTTTATATTACATCGAATCTATCTCATTCTACCAATCAGTACACAATTATATTTTTAAGAAGTGAGGTTTTGAGAGTAGGTATCCTAAGTTTATAAATGCTTTGGTATTTTGCTGCTACCTCAGAAATATTTAAATATTCTGGTATCTAGATGATGTGTCTCATATTAACTGAGGCATGTACAGGTTAATGGATCTCTCACCTCTGTCTGAAGATGGAAGAAATAGTATGCCTTCAATAACCCTCAAACCTAGAAGCTATTATTAATAAAGAGCAGGGAGATTTTCTCTGCATTCCAACGTCAAGTGCATATGAACTATTACTCTATATTTTCTGCCCAAATGAAATTTACTCCAGGAAGGCTAATAATAAATGAAGCTAGAGATTGTTTTTCTTGTTTGGTGTCTCTGTGTCTAAGGGTGTTATTGCAGACATTTATAATGAATAAAAATTGAATAGCTAATGTAATTATATGTGCAATTCAGTACCAAAGCGCTCCTTTGACCAACTATCTTGGTCAGCTGAAAAGCCTTTAGCTGTATAAATGTATATTTGATTACAAAGGTAATGTTGAATATTGTGGTTAGTTATTCTTTCAACAGGGAAGGAAAATATTATTTTTGTATATGAATAATGACTGTAAAGGGTACATTAAAATATTTGAATTACAAACTAATCTGTTTCTAGATGTGTTCTCTATGATCATGAGGAGAATTAATATAGTCAATTTTAAATAGATTTAGTAAACGTGCAAAACAAGTAAAATTTTGAAATGTGTTTTCTGGTTCAAGACTGTGGCCTCCACATACACCTGTTTTCCTTATGTTTTTAGAGCATATTAAAATGGTACCATTAATTTACTCATATATTAAGGAAAGCTAAAAAATCAATAGACCCAGATTGCAAAGAGGCTGAGTATGTAATTTAATTGATTTTGCTTTTCGTAATTGTTGGGGAGGCTATGTTGCTTTATAAAACAAGATTAACTTCAATAATATCTATGTGTTTTAGAGGTGAAAACAGTATCTAAAGAATTTATGTTAAACTTGGTTGGATTGGATTTCTTCTTATGAGTTTGTCCTTCCACAAGAAATTTAAAGTGAGCAGAGGCTAAGAATCCTTTTATTACTCATAAAATTTTGGTTTGATGGGCAAGTGTTTATAGTTCACGGCGAGGGACCAGTCTTTTAAAGCATTTTCATCTTTGCCAAAGTATCTTCCTGGATTTAACTGGTCATCTCAGCAGGTATTAGAGCACTTTATGGCTTTATGATGACAAATTTTCTCTCTAGAAGTGATGACAGAAATGTTAGATGTTTTTCAGCTGTATTTATCCACCAAACTCAAGTGCATGTAACCAAACTGAAGACTACAGAACAGACTTCTTAATAAGTCAAACAGAAGAATTCCATTTTTAGTTTTAGAAACAGGGTCTCACTCTGTCCCATAAGCTAGAGTGTAGTGGCACAATCATAGCCCACTGCAGCCTCAAACTCCTGGGCTAAGTGATCCCACAGCCTCATCCTCAAAAGTATCTAGGACTAGAGGTGTATGCCACCTCACCCAGCTAATTTTTATTTTTGTATTTTGTAGAGGTGGGTTCTTGCTACGTTGCTTAGGCTGGTTTCGAACTTATGGCCTCAAGGGATCCTACCTTGGCCTCCTAAAGTGATGAGATTACTTAAGGCATAAGCCACTACACATAGCTAAAATTCTATTTTATTATTATTAACTTTTCATTTCCTGTGCTGAAACAAATTACTCTTCATCTGTTGTTGGCTACTAAATAAAATACAGGGGTAACCTTGCATTTAGTGGCTCTGATGTATGGATATACATAAAGAAATATATTTTATTATTATCTTTATTGTCTAAAAAAACACTGAATGAATGAGATTGTCCCACTTTGGATAAGAGGCAATGTGGTAAAATGTCTGCTAGAACTAAGCAGATTAATTTTCTGATCCTGTATTCTTTGGATCATGTTTTCCTAAATAAAGTTGACTGCTGAATCACCTCCACTTTTTAAATTGCCCTGTTCTTTTTGTCTATCAAAGCTGATTTTATAAAAGTTTATTAGGAAGAACAGAGATAATATGATGAATAAATCGTAGGATTTTGAGACTTTTCTTTTACTATATACCCTTCTATACTATTTTCCTTTTTAATCATAGGCAAGAAATTTACAATATATACTGTAATGTAAAAATTTTGTTTTAGGAGTTTCAACAGATGTTAATAAGCTATAAACCTTAATTTACTAATTTACATGACTAAATATGTAACACCAAAAAGTGAATCTTTTGTTTACATATATGGAAATGTTGTGGCTTGATTTAAACTTTATGGATTTTTAATTATTAGAAGTTCTTAATATTAATGTAGTTAAATACGTAAATATTTTCTTTTAGGTTTAATTTTTGAATGTGTGTGTTGTACACCTGTATGTTTTTAAGGAAATATTTCCCGTAGTGAAGCCATAATCTTCTCTATTATAACCTTAAATAAAATTTGTAAAGTTTAGCCCCCTGAAGCTTTTTCTTTAAATGGTGTAGGGTAACCCTTACTCTAGTTCCACCTTCATAAGTAGTCTTGATATCTACCAGGGCATTTCACTTCACTTTTCCTTCAGGAGCATCATAGTTATTCTTTGGCCTTCCACTGAAATTTTGTCATCATTTTAGCACATTTCTTGGAAAATTCTTTTGGAATATTAATTAAAATTACATATCAAGTTGAAAATTAATTGAGATGATGAAGAGTCTCCTTGTGCATGAATATGCTATTTCCCTCAATACATTTACACGTTTACATTTTTCAAAATACAGATATGCATTGACTATCTCATGTTAGATTTGTTTCATGGTTAACATGTATTTTTGGTTAATATTATAAAATATTTCTCTTTAAATTGTGTTTTCAATAACCTATTAATGTAATTATAAACATATATTTTAAAAATAAACATAATATACATAAAAATAGAATTATTTTGTTTCATTACAGGGGTAGAATAAGAATTACTTCAAAGATAGGCAGGATATTTGAGTCAACATAAAATATGCTCTCATCAATTGCAGACATGCAACAGTAAAAGGGGCACCATTATGGTGTAGCAGTACCCCGCTGAATGCTGAATTATATCATTCAGTATTAACTCACCATCTGTAATAAAAATTGCAAAAGAAATTCATACAGATTTGAAATAATTAAAATAGTATAAAATGCAATATATGATTTATTATATTCAGGATGTAATTCATGACATACTAAGGAGAGAAAGCAGGATATTCAAAATTATATATTTAGGATGTTTCCACATATAGATGATATCAAGAACATGATATATAATTACAAAAGTATACATGATACATTCTATGGTATGAAAGTACAAATAAAGAAAATTTCATTTTATTAGTAATAAAACGTAAATTTAAAATATTAACACATTATACAAAATAAGTGAAATTTGATGTTCAACTTAGCAAATATTTTTTAATTTTTGGAATAATGTCAACTACTGCTGGTGAGAGTGATGTACAATGGCCTCTTTTATATAGCAATAATGGAATTACAAACTTGCTCATCAATTCTCAAAGGGAATTTCTTAGTATGCTTATGTTCATTATTTTGAACATTGACCCAGTTATTCTATGTCTGAAAATGTATTCTAAAATACAAATATAAACTCAAAGATCTAGATTTATATGACAGTATTTTTTAATAAAAGCAATGTTAAAAAGTGAATGTATAAATAGAATGGTTAAATAAATACACTGAAATGATAAAAGGCTAAGTAGTCATTAAATTTCATAATAATTACATCAAACACTTGTATTGTGCTAATGATGTGCCAATCATTGCTAATCATTTTTACATATATTAACTCATTTAAATATCACATATTTTTCTGTGAAATAGTCACTGTCATTAAACTCATTTTTTTTTTAGCAATATTGAGGTTAAGTAACTATCCAAGCTGGAATTGTATGCCAAATCTATGCTGTTTTTTCATTCTCCTTCTTCTCAAGCCATTAACAGACAAGATAATGGACTGACCACTTCAGACGCATAAAATTCTCCTTCCCTTAAACTCCACCCATGCCCTCAGGTCTTCAATAAAATAATATAAAGTATAGATAATCTTACATCATATTGGGAACTGAAAATCACTGAGGAATTTTTGTTAAATGTAACGTAAGTTGGATCAAATTGCAGTAAAGGTATCAAAAACTGTCAAATGCATCAAAGAAACACTGTGCTTCATTGCTAATAAATCCCTCACATGAGGCACCAATATGAAATTGTGGCGTATAAATAAAAGATGTTCTGAGCCGGGTGCGGTGGCTCATGCCTGTAATCCCAGCACTTTGGGAGGCCGAGGCGGGCAGATCACCTGAGGTCGGGAGTTCGAGACCAGCCTGACAAACATGGAGAAACACCATCTCTACTAAAAATACAAAATTAGCTGGGCATGGTGGCACATGCCTGAAATCCCAGCTACTCAGGAGGCTGAGGCAGAAGAATTGCTTGAACCCAGGAGGCAGGAGTTGTGGTGAGTGGAGATACACCATTACACTCCTGCCTGGGCAACAAGAGCTAAACCATCTCAAAAAAAAAGAAATGTTCTGGCACAACACTTGTAGCAACAATTAACTGGAAGAGAAATTACTAGGGGCCAGTGCATGGTGTGCAACTAGAAATATACTACCTGGAATCTCCCTTTAATAACCACTAATCCTCAAACGTATTATAAAGAAGCTTACTCTTCCAGCCTCTGGAATTCTTCCACTTGGATATAAAAAATTGAAACCAAAACAAAACAAAACAGTGAGGCAGAGTTATTCAATTCATTTTCCAGCAGGCAAAGAAATGAAGCTAAATACTAACAGCTTCATTTCTTATGGCCTTATAGCCAAAGAGAAAGCTAAATACTAATATCTGAGCCCTACCATAGTGGCCTCATTGTCCGTATACAGTAGTATCAAGCACACTCTAATATCCTTACTTCATTGATTCCAAACCCAGTTTGCTAATTTATGTTGGTAACACCAACCCTCCAGATTACACACTATAAACAAAGTGATATGGGGACTTGACTATACAATAAAACAAGCAAAAGAGAATAAAATGTATTATCTATGGAGAAACATTGAGAATGATTTTTTTTCTTATTTATGATGAGTTTCCAAAAACAGATACACAAATAATTTCAGGCTAATGAAAATGTCTTGGAAAATAAATGAAGAAAATAACACTTGAAAGAGAAGAGATACTTTTACTTATTGTAATGACAATAATAGTTAATGTTTTATAATAATACTTTTAGTAATACTTTTAGTTTACTATGCCAAGCAGTGTTCTAATACCTTTACCTGGATAGCTGTTTTAATCCTCATAATAACTTATCACACAGTAGTATTATTATTCCCAATATAGATAAGTGAAGCATAGGAAAGATGAGTAATTTGCTCAAATTGACACCGCTATAAATGATAAACTCTTGTGTCTGAACCAGGGGTTGAGAGGTAGAGCAAGATGGCAGAACAGAGGGCTCCATCAATCATCCCCCCTCTTCAAGGACACAAAGTTAACAACTATCTACAAAGGAAAAACGCATCACAATAACCAAAATCAGGTGAGCACTCATAGTATCCTGTTTTAACTTCGTATCACTGAAAGAGGCACTGAACTCAGTGCTGTTCTGTTAGAGCAGAAAGGAAAACCAGACCAAACTCATCTGACACCCATCCACAAATGGAGCATTTAAACAACCCTAGCCAGAGATGAACCACTAATCCCAGCAGTCCTGACTTGAGTGCCCACAAACCTCACACTGAGGTCCAAAATGCCGGTCTCTGAGTAAACTTGAAAGGCATAAGGCATAAGTTTCTAGGCCATAAGGACTGCAACTCACAGGCAAGTCCTAGCACTGAACTAAGCTGATACAGTTGACTTGTGGGGCATGTGACATACAAAGACACCAGATGGCGCAGCTAAGGGGATGCTGGCATTACCCCTCCCCTAGACCCAGGCTAACCCTAACCCTTTCCTTCTGCTTGAGCAGAGGAGAGAAAAGAGTAGGGAGGACTTTATCTTGCATCTTTGATCTTGATCAGCCACAGGATAGGACACTGGTCAGAGTCATGAGACCCCTGTTCCAGGCCCTAGCTGTCAGATGGCATTTCTAGGCACATCCTGGGCCAGAAAGGAACCTGCTGACTTGAAGGAAAGGATCCAGTCCTGGCAGCATTCATTACCTGCTAACTGAAGAGCCCTTGTGTCCTCAGTAACCAGCAGTAATACCCAGGTACTACGTGGAGGGCCTTGGGTGAGCCTCTGAGACTTGCAATCTTCAGGTGAGATGCAGCACATTACCAACCTTGGTGGCCATGGGGAAAAAAAATCCTTCTTGAGAAAAGCAGAGGAAAAAGAAGAGGGAACTTTGTCTTACACTTTAGATACGAGTACTGCCACAGTCAGGTAGAGCATCAAGTGGGCACTTAAGAATCTTCTACACTACTACTTTCAATTTGCCTTTTCTACCACCACTCTAGATTGTGGACAAGATCACTAACAACCATCTTACTTCAGAATCCATTGTGAACTCTTTCACCATTTTTGTTAATTGACCTGTCAGCAAAGCAGCATTTAAAGTGTGGGTCATAACCTCCTTTTGAGAAACACCTTTTCCTTTACTCCTTAATACCACCATCCTGTATCTTGGGTTGTTACTTCTCAATGCTCTTTGTGTCAGTGTCTCTTTGTCACATACTTCACTTTCACTTTAATTGCTGGTATTCCTCCTTATTCTGTTCTGAAGATAGTTGTCTTCTATTCAGCTTTTTTCCTTTGGTGGATACTACCAGATCCCAGGAAGTCAACTAATATGTATATGATATTTATGACAATAAAATAAATAATATGTTGTTTGTAATTTACTATTCTCTTTTCTGGGGAGCTTTCCTTCTTTAAATATGTCGAAAACACTACATGATTTATCATAAATATTTGTTCATTATATATGACAGTAACATTATTAGGTGGAAATATTATGTGTTGGAAAAAATCACTCAAATTATATTCATGATCACTGGCTCTTCTAAAATTAATTTTATTAGGTAATATCTGTGTCACATTATCTCTAAATGCCCCTAATTTTCATAATGAAAATGAAGAATAAAATCAAACTAAGTTTTAAAACGTAAGCTAGTGATTTTAGTTATAATGTTTATTTTAACATTAAACTCATGAATAAATAACAAAATTAAATGCAATTCATCATTCTTTGAACATGTCTGAATTTTCAAAGATCAAATATAAATCTTTCACAAGGCTTGCATTTGACAATGTTGAGCAACTGTCTCTGGTGGGAGGTTGTTATTGTATATTTTAAAAATAATTTAGAATACCAAAAACAATTCCTCACTAGATTCCTTCTGGAAACCAAGAAAATATCCAATAATAATGGCATTCTCTAAACCCAGTTAATTAAAATCTTATGAGCCATAAAAGTAAGATAAATATTACTCATATTTGTAGACAGAACATTAGAGGATTGTTGCTGTATTTTCAGAGTAAGGGCAAAGATTAAGCTTTTCATAAGACAGGATTGCAATAGCTGTTTTATAAATAGGGTTTTTTGAAGTTAATTATTTATATGAAACATAAAATTACTGTGTCAGATGCTTTCCTAGGGAATGGAGATAAAATAATGAACAAAACAGATAACCATATATCACCTCCTTGAACTTAAATTCTGGTGGGAGAACACAGAAAAACAAGTACATACATAGGTACATACATAGACACAAAACCTATGATTATATACTAACCATTATAATTTATAATAATTTAGGTGCAGATGAGTATCATAAAAAAAGTGAAACAAAAGAGGGTGGGGTGGCTCAGGTATGGGTATAGGGTTCATTTTTAAATAATGTGGTAAGGAAATGCCTAACTGTGCAGAACAAGAAGGAGACCAAGATGACTGCGAATGAATGAGAGGAGTACAGAGGTGGGAGACCAGGTCCAAAAAGAAAGGAGTTCAGACAATTTAGGTCCTTATAGGGCATTTTGAAGGCTCCTCTTTTTAGTGATATAAAAGCTTCTACACAGAAGGGGATTTAGCAAATTGGCATGCTCTGACCCACATTTGAGGAGAATTGTTCTCCCCGCTGTTGGAGGTAAAAGGCAGAAGCTGCCACTGACATGGCAGCAATGAAATGGGTGAGAAGTGGTCAGATTTTAAATGTATTTTGTAGGTAGGAGCAACAAACTTTTCTGAGAGATTAAGTAAGAATGTAAGAGAAAGGAGAAGTCAAGAAAAAAAAAAAGACTGCAAGGTTTTTGTTTGTTTTTTAACCTTGGCCAACTGGGAAGATAGACTGATAATTAAGGGAGGAATGGGACGGGGTGGATATCACGTGTTTGTTTTGTGAAATTAAATTACATTGTTGAATTTAAGATACATCAATATATAATAGGTACCATTAAGGAAACGCATCAAGTGGGCAGTTAGATACAAAACTGTGGAGTCCATGGGAAAAGTCTATTGAGCCTTTTCAGGTTATGGATTGTTTTTAAATATATAAAACTAGACAAGAATACAAAGGAAATGAAGATAGCAAAGACATGGAAGCCAATATGTAGTGTCCTGGAGTCCAAGTGAAGATGGTATTTTAAAGGGCAAGGAAGGATCAATTTTATGACAATCACTAGCTCTTCTAGAATGTCAGCCACTTCATCTGCAATTGGAGGCATTGGAACATGACCTGATGGACTCTAGTCATTCTTGATCTTAACATTTTGTGGGACTCACCAGGGCACATGATTAAAAAAAAACAGAATGCTTCAACAAGATTATATTTTCATGGTCATCTCTTTTCAGTGCTGTAAATTTGTGCTTAAGAGAATGTTTGAGATTAATCATGGAAATAATTAAATCATGTCTAAACTCATTATATGAGAGATGAAAGTAGTAACACCCAGCCAAGTTTAGTGGCTGTGAAACATTTAAAATTTGGGGTCAGCCTACAGACTCTTAGGGACAGATTTAGTATGTTTTTCAGAAGGCAAAATAGAAATGTTTCAGGAGTTGTTAATAATTTGATAGCTTTCTAAGATTATTTGTTAATAAAAATGGTACTAGAATGAACCAAGTAATGACTTTAACATTTGAACATGCACTTACTTTTTATTTTACTTGATCACGATTTGGCTCTTTAATTTCATTTACGTTTCATCTTTCTTTTGGCCCAGAGGAAAAATTAACGAGTTGAAATGCCATGTTTGGGTTTAATTTGAGAATGAGACTTGAAATATGAAATATACCTCTTCTTCAAATCACTTCTGTGGCTTAGAGAATGACAGTCAAAGACCTCTATTTCCTACCGCATCAGTCACAGCTCTTCCTAAGCATCACATTTTCAACAGAAATACAGCTGACCTCATAATCATCCCAGATAAACCATTTTTTACTTTCCCTGATCTTCAGTGAACATTTTAAAAAGGCAGAGTGATTGGAGAGCAACGTGGAGGAGTGAATAGTGCAGCATAGTGCTGAGAGCCCTCAAGAACTCTTTGCTAAGAATGTAGACCTTGCTGAAGACACAAGTCATTATCCAGAGAGGAAGAGAAGCACCAAGTATTGTGACATAAAATTTTGCAGAAGGAAGGGGCAATATTAAAACAACAACAACAACAACAACAACAACAGGTTATATCAGGGACATTTTCCTAGGTTTGCATTTTTTTTTTTTTTTTTGAGAAGGAGTCTCGCTCTGTCGCCCAGGCTGGAGTGCAGTGGCGTGATCTCGGCTCACCGCAAGCTCTGCCTCCCGGGTTCACACCATTCTCCTGCCTCAGCCTCCCAAGTAGCTGGGACTACAGGTGCCCGCCACCACACCCGGCTAATTTTTTGTATTTTTAGCAGAGATGGGGTTTCACCATGTTAGCCAGGACAGTTTCCATCTCCCGACCTCATGATCCGCCCGCCTTGGCCTCCAAAGTGTTGAGATTACAGGCGTGAGCCACCGCGCCCGGCTGCAAAAATTTTTAAATAAGGAAAATTTTAAAATTGTCACTTAAATGTTTCATCTATGAGAGGCTGCATAGCACCTAAAATCTCTCATCATCCTCCTTCTCCTGAAAGATGCATTTAATGCTAGAAACATTGACATATGCTACTCTTTATATCTAAAATGTTCCCTTAATATGAAAATGTATTAATATTTTAAGGCTTAATTTATATTGCTAATTCTCTGTGAAGACCTGTTTGTCTCATTTCAATTAAATATCTCTTTCTTTTCTGTACCTTTATTATCTAATTATCTCTACTATTCCTAGTATTCTTAATATTTATTATACATAGGCTCTTGGGGACAGAAGGACTAGTATTCTGCATGGCTTGTATTTTGCATTATTACTGGGTTAGTATATTAAATAATTAATAGATGAGTAAATTAATATCACACATCTAAAGTCACCAGATTTTATGTTAAATAGGGTATTTTCGATCTGATTTAAGAAAAAAAATTGAAAGACAAATGACTGTACCTATTGGGTTTCATTAATTGGTTACAGAGTTATAAAATAACCTCAAAAAACAACATGTTTAAAATGTTACCTATTTAATTAAATGTTGACCTTGTGGGACAGTAAATGAAAGTATCAATGTAATATTAATTATTTATGATGATAAAGCCTTTATGAGACTTAAAGGGATTTCTGTAAGTCAAAGATTATAACAGTTCACATGTTATGATTTGCTATTTAGTAGTCCTATTTTCACTAATTTTCTAATAAAATTTTGTTTCATATATATGAATACAAATACGCATTATTTAACAATAGATGTCTTTTTATGGGATGATTATCATGAAAACTTAAAAGGAAATAATTATGTAAGCATGTTTACAGTCTCTTATGGAATTACTAAGTAAAAAGAGAGAGATTAAATTGTTAACTTTAAAGTTAACAGTTTTAACTGGGTGAAGGGCCCATGGAATCTTTCTTTATTATTTCCTACAAGTGCATGTGAATCTACAATTATCTCTAAATGAAAAAAACCTTAATAGAAATATTTTCACACTTACTAAGGACTGAATTGTGTCCTTGTCAAAATTCATTTGGTGAAGTCCTAGCCCCCACCCCAATAATTCAGAAAGTAACTGTATTTTTACATGGGCCTTTAATGATATAATTAAGGTAAATGAGGACATGTGGGTGGGCCCTAATCCAATATCATTAGCGTCCTTATAAGTAAAGGACATAGAGGCACAGAGGGAAGACCATGTTAGGACACAAGATAGCCATTTAAAAGCCGAAAACAGAAAGGCCTAAGAAGAAACAACCCTGCTGACACTTTAATCTCTAACTTCTAGTCTCCGGCAATGTGAAAATATTAAATTTTAGTTTTAAACCACCCAGTACATGGTACTTTTTTTTACGATAGCCCTAACAAATCAATATGACACTAAACAGAGCATTTTATTTTAAAATACATATAACCAAAAGTAGAAGAAAAGTCTGACAGCAAAGAAAACTATCAATGTAATTGGCCATATTAGCAGATGGAATGAAATAAAATCATGGGTCATCTTTTTGGATGCGGGAATATATATTTAATAAAATTCCACATACTTTTGAAGATTAAATGCCAGAGCATTTGGAATGAAAGGGAAATCTCTAAATCTGACGATGGCTACTTACTAACAACCAACAACAGACATTATTTTTTTCATCATTTTTTAAGGGTGAAACATTACAAATGTTTTATTTGAAAATGAGGAGCAAGAGAAGGTAGATTGCAATCACCACCTCTATTCAAATCCATATGAAAGGACTCAGCCAGAGCAATGTGACAAGAAGAAAAAAGAAGAAAAAAATGATGTTTTGATTGTCTATTCAGTGCTTCCCAGCATTTTTCATTTCAGGGGAAACACAGAAATTGCTAAAGGAACCAGATCAATATCTTTCCTCAGTTGTAAAACATTTGTGACACAGCAGTATTCTGCTGCAAATGGTTGAGAACCCTGTTCTATATTGTAAATCAACAGAGTGACAATCTTTCAGAAAAAGTATTCATCTAGATTGCTGAGAAAATATCAATATACAAAATAGATAAATGTCCTATATACCTTCAATAAATAATTAGAAAAGATGTTCAAGATACGTATGAAGATAATTATAAATCTTTATTGAAATAAAAATATCTAAATAGATATAAAGAATGGTTGAAATTTTAATATTTTATTTAAAGAAACCATTCTCCCAAAATTAATTTACAAATTCAGGAAATTTCTAATCAAAACCTACAACTTAATACACAAAAACAGAGTCAAGAATGGCGAAGACAATTCTGTAGCAAGCATAAAGGGAAACGAGGTTTTAACAGGTATGTAAAGTGAAAATTAGAAATCTACAGTAAGTAATAAAGTATAGTATTTTGGTGTAAGCTGGCTGATTGGTAGCAGAATAGAAAGTCCGCATATAAAAGGAAAACAATTTATTACGTTTCTCTTTTTCTTTATACCACAGAAAATGTTGCAGATGATTCCACTGAATTTATGCAACTCTGCTGTTTTACTAAAATGGCTCATAAGGTAAAATTTATTTCAAAATAATAAAGCAATATCCTAACAACTGCAATTATGGGTGTGCTCAGTGTCAAAAATTAATTACAGGGTTAAAGAGAGAAAAACATACATTAGTGTTTTTTAATGGTAATATGAGATTAAAAGCTGTTTTCTATTAGGATACTTGCAAATTCATGCATGAACATGAACTCTTAGATGATAGCTGAAATATAGGAAGAAAAAGGGAATTTTGGGATTTCTTCAGTATGCAGTTTTTTCATGGAAATCAATTTCTTTCATCGTTATCACCACAATTATAATGGGAAATTGAGAAAATAAAGATAGTAATTTAGATTGGTTACCATATGATATTTAAGTATAGAATTTACTTTACCCACAGAATAACATATGGACATGTTAATATAACTTAAAATTTTAAAGAGCACTTCACGTGTGCTTCTTTAAGAACTGTATAGAAGAATCTTCTTTAAGAAACTTGGCATCCAAAACTGTTACAAAAATATTTCCAAGCGGGGAAGATTCATTTTTATTCTTATTGTAATAGCTTAGAGCTTTTGATATCTTCTTTATGCAAACATTTGATAAAACAGTCTCTGGCATTATGCTTTTTGTCAATTTCAAATGCACCTCCAAATTTAAACATTCATATTTTGGGTTTTATTTCAGCTTTTCTTTTTTTTAATTATACTTTAAGTTCTAGGGTACATGTGCACAATGTACAGGTTTGTTACATATGTAAACATGTGCCATGTTGGTGTGCTGCACCCATTAACTCGTCATTTACATTAGGTATATCTCCTAATGCTATCCCTCTCCCCTCCCCCAACCCCATGACAGGCCCCAGTGTGTGACGTTCCCTGCCCTGTGTCCAGGTGTTCTCATTGTTCAAATCCCACCTATGAGTGAGAACATGTAGTGTTTGGTTTTTTGTCCTTGCAATAGTTTGCTGAGAATGATGGTTTCCAGCTTCATCCATGTCCCTACAAAGGACATGAACTCGTCTTTTCTTATGGCTGCATAGTATTCCATGGTATATATGTGCCACATTTTCTTAATCCAGTCTATCATTGATGGACATTTGGGTTGGTTCCAAGTCTTTGCTATTGTGAATGTGCTGCAATAAACACACGTGTGCATGTGTCTTTATAGCAGCATGATTTATAATCCTTTGGGTATATACCCAGTAACGGGATGGCTGGGTCAAATGGTATTTCTAGTTCTAGATCCCTGAGGACTTGCCATACTGTCTTCCACAATGGTTGAACTAGTTTACAGTCCCACCAGTGTGTAAAAGTGTTCCTACTTCTCCACATCCTCTCTAGCACCTGTTGTTTCCTGACTTTTTAATGATTGCCATTCTAACTGGTGTGAGATGGTATCTCATTGTGGTTTTGATTTGCATTTCTCTGATGGCCAGTGATGATGAGCATTTTTTCATGAGTCTTTTGACTGCATAAATGTCTTCTTTTGAGAAGTGTCTGTTCATATCCTTCACCCACTTTTTGATGGGGTTGTTTTTTCTTGTAAGTTTGTTTGAATTCTTTGTAGATTCTGGATATTAGCCCTTTGTCAGATGAGTAGATTGCAAAAATTTTCTCCCATTATGGAGATTGCCTGTTCACTCTGATGGTAGTTTCTTTTGCTGTGCAGAAGCTCTTTAGTTTAATTAGATCCCATTTGTCTATTTTGGCTTTTGTTACCATTGCTTTTGGTGTTTTAGACATGAAGTCCTTGCCCATGCCTATGTCCTGAATGGTATTGCCTAGGTTTTCTTCTAGGGTTTTTATGGTTTTAGGTCTAACATTTAAGTCTTTAATCCGTCTTGAATTAGTTTTTGTATAAGGTGTAAGGAAGGGATCCAGTTTCAGCTTTCTACATATGGCTAGCCAGTTTTCCCTGCACCATTTATTAAATAGGGAATCCTTTTCCCATTTCTTGTTTTTGTCAGGTTTGTCAACGTTCAGATGGTTGTAGATGTGTGGTATTATTTCTGAGGGTTCTGTTCTGTTCCATTGGTCTATATCTCTGTTTTGGTACCAGTATCAAGCTGTTTTGGTTACTGTAGCCTTGTCGTATAGTCAGGTAGAGTGATATCTCCAGCTTTGTTCTTTTGGCTTAGGATTGACTTGGCAATGTGGGCTCTTTTTTGGTTCCATATGAACTTTAAAGTAGTTTTTTTTCCAATTCTGTGAAGAAAGTCATTAGTAGCTTGATGGGGATGGCATTGAATCTTTAAATTACCTTGGGCAGTATGGCCATTTTTCATGATATTGATTCATCGTATCCATGAGCATGGAAAGTTCTCCCATTTGTTTGTATCCTCTTTTATTTCGTTGAGCAGTGGTTTGTAGTTCTCCTTGAAGAGGTCCTTCACATCCCTTGTAAGTTGGATTCCTAGGTGTTTTATTCTCTTTGAAGCAACTGTGAATGGGAGTTCACTCATGATTTGGCTTTCCGTTTGTCTGTGATTGGTGTATAAGAATGCTTATGATTTTTGCATATTGATTTTGTATCCTGAGACTTTGCTGAAGTTGCTTATCAGCTTAAGGACTTTGCACTTACATGTGTCCTCACAATTTCAACCACAATCATGCCCAGTTCTCATTCCTGTATTTCAGTTTAATTAAACTCAACAAACATTCATAGACATAAAAGTATAATATGAAAACTACTGTAATGGATCTTTCTTTAAACAGCAGCTGATAAAAGACAAACGAGTTAACAGTTCATAATGGCCAGACAAAACCAAAGATAAAAGGTGTCAGTGGAGGGCAAAGAAGTGCTTGTCAAACAGACAAGGAGGAGGGGGGTGTTTCAGACAAATAAAACAGCATTGGAAAGGTTAAACAGCTGTTTCAGTGCATAGAGTTTTCAGAAAAAAATTCAGTGATTCAAAAAGGATAAATCACATAATTGTGAAAGTCAATGGAACAAACAGATAAATACAGATGAGCTTAAAATAATGATGAATTTAAAGTTGCAGTGTCTTTTTAAGCAATTGTTCAAGCATGCATTTTACTCTATACCAGTGATACATAAACAATGCTCACTGGACAGGGCCTTCTATGCATAAATAGTTCCAAGATGAATAGGAGTGAGAAACATTTGATAGATTCAATACCATATGTCTACTTGAACCTGTCTTGAAAACTTACAATGCATGTTAGTTTATAAACAACCTTCAATAAAAAAAAAAATTAAACCCCAAAAACAAAACCAAAAACCCCCTTGACTTTAATTTAATACATTTTCTAAATTTTATGAAAATGAAAATTTCCCTCATTTGGAAGACCCATTATAATATCAAGAAAAAAATCCCAGAGAATAGAGTTTGAGAAACATATTAATAGGATGTGCAAGCTTGTGATATCTTTTACTTTACAGCTCACAAGTAATTTTTGCTTGTCTTTAATGAGTCTTCCCCACATTTCCTCCATAAACATCCTCATAAAGCTGACCATGTAAAGCTAACTTTTTTTGTACTCACAGCATATACTTCTACACTGGAAGGTGTTTGGGATGTAGCATAAAGTATCTTTGAGAAATTTTTTTGATATGGCTAATAACATTAATTTATATTAATGTCTGCTTCACCAGGAATACTGTTTTAGGAACCTACTTAATTCTTTGGTGTAGAAAAAAAATATGTATATATACATATATATACTATATATATATTTAAACAGTATATATATATATAAAAACAGTGTCTGTATATGTATATATATAAATATATATATTTAAACAGTGTATGTATGTATATCTATATATACTAAACTGTGTGTGTGTGTTTGGCACATCATAGGAACTAAATATATGCTTCTGAAAAATAATAAGATTAATTAATTAAACTCATTAATGACTTAATTTGTCATGTTTTGTGAATCATGGAGCAATAAGAAATGTGTGTATTTTGCTGATAATATTCTTTGCTACAAACCATTTTTATTAGCATTTATTTAGTTTCAATGTTTAATATCGACATAGCATAATACTGAGTTTTATGAAATTCACTCATTGCACATTATGTCTCTTCAGGATTTAAATTGTTATATTTTGTATCATCTCAATATTTATATTTTTAAAGAACTTTTACTTTTTAATATTTTTGCACTATATTTTGACACTGTATGTGTTAGTTTTAGATCCGTTCTATTTACGAATGTTCATGAACAGATTTTCCCATTTTCTAAAATTCTTATTTGAAAATATATTATGAAAGAATTGTATTTTAGAAATCATGAATCCTCTGAGATGGAATGACAAAACCTTTCCAGGACTTATGAAAAATTCACTAAACAGTTAGGTCTTTGAATTGTTCTATGTGTTGACAGACGGTTGCAGATCAAAACTGTGGATCAAAAACATTATGTTAATATAATTACAGTGGAAAATATTCTGAGGAACACAGGAACTTTTCCTAGCATCATTTAAATGTGGTGTCTATGAAATAGGTAAACTAAGCAAAGTCAACCTAAAAACATAGAACTGTAGAACTTGAAGGGACTAATTATATATCTACTTCAAATTCTCCTGCTTTCAGAGGACAGTGAGAACCAGAGAAATGAATTGACCTTTGCAAGGACATACAGAAGTACTATTTTCTAAATCCTGCTCAGACATATCAAGGAATGACATAGCAAGTTCAAGGCCAAAGTCATATCTGAAGCCGTTAAATTTTCTTGCTTGAAAAACTAAATGTCATTTCTTCATAGAGAAGAATCTTAAGATCTTTTTCTTTTTTGTGACACGATTCATTCCCAAAAATAAGACTGTACTGTAACTGAAAGCATGGTTTATTTACTCCATACACCCCGTTAGAATTTATAGTAATTTTATTTAAATCGTGTTGCTTTTAGACCATTGAATTATTTGTGTTTTCTTCTTTAAAAAATATGTGACTATAATTTTTTTAATAATTAGAGTTCTTCACATACAAAAATTTCTAGCTCAGCATTCTTAGCGACTCCTGAAATACCTGATGCTTTACTTCCTATCTAAATATCTATATCTTATAGTCAATATTCAGTACTTGGTCTCACCTCAGGACTATTGATTTCGATTATTGAGTTTGAATTATATGGGCTTAGAATTCTAAATTTTGAATATTCTTAGGCATTCTAAAGTTTAAAAACAGAAATTTTATTATTTACTTTATGGTATGGTAAGGCAATTTTATTACTTCATACTGCTGTAAACTACTGTTTTTTATAAATTTTAAAAATAAATAGGCCAGGCACAGTGGTTCATGCCTGTAATCCCAGCACTTTGGGAGGTCATAGGGGTGGATCACGAGGTCAGGAGATTGAGACCATCCTGGCCAACATAGTGAAACCCCGTCTCTACTAAAACTACAAAAAAATAAGCAGGGCTTAGTGGAGCGTGCATATAGTCCCAGGTACCTGGGTGTCTGGGGCAGGAGAATTGTTTGAACCCAGGAGGTGGAGGATGCAGTGAGCCAAGATTGTGCCACTGCACTCCAGCCTGGGTGACAGAGTGAGACCCCATCTCAAAAAAAGAAAAAAAAATATATATATATATAATATATAGACACACACACACGTGTATATGTACATATATACATACATAACACATATACATATATACATATATGTATACATGCATGTGTAAATATGCACAAATATATACATATATGTGATATGTGTCTATACATATATGCATATGCATATACACATATAGGTCGATACATATATGTGTATATGCATATACATATATGTGTCTATACATGTATGTATATGCATATACATATGGGTATGTATATATGTATATACATATGTGTGTATATGTATATGTGTATATGATGTATATGATGTATATGTATATGTACATATGTCTATAGACATATACATATACATCATATACATCATATACACATAGATGTATACATCATACACATATATGTGTATGATATATGTCTATATGTGTACATATACGTATACATCATATACACATATACACATATACGTCTATAGACATATATGTACATATATATCATATACACATATATGCATATACTTATATGTATAGACACATATATATGTATATACATAGATTTATAGACACATATATGTATACACATATATGTATACACGCATATGTGTATATACACATATACATATACATCATATACACATATATAAACGTGTATAGACACCTATACACATATGTATACATCATATACACATACATATATACACATATATACACATGTGCATATACACATATATACACATGTGTGCATATACACATATACATATACATCATATATACATATATAGTAACATATATATTACATACAGATATATATAGTAATATTCCCTTACTGTTAAGAATATTAATCAAATATAAGTCTAAATTAAATGAAAAAAATCTACGTTAATCCTCATGTTAGTTCCTATACTTTTTCTTTATATACATAAGATCAGAAGAACACTTTAAATAATTAACCTAAGCTGGATGGAACAAGTAATAATAATAGTAATAATAGACTTTAATAATAATTATTAAAGCATGGTTCAATGGTTAAAAGTAAGGTCCCTGTGTCTGTGTCTGAAATTTAAAGACTGCAGTTTTATTAGAAGGACATTAATTATATGCACATTACTGAAAATTGCTGTCAAGGAACCAGAGTAGCCAATTTCCTTAACCCACATATTCCCATTGTACACTAGAGTCACTATTCTGCAATATAGTCTCAAAATATATATTTTTACTAATTTCAGGCACTATTTTTTAAAAGCTTATGTTCAATAAATCTTCCCATACTAAATTTTGGCTTTGTGGATTTAAAAGACAACAACACAGTGCTAACTTTTGACTTTAAACAAGTACAGGATGGGACTCAAAGTCATCTAGTTTAAAGTTGATTTAATTGATTTATTCTCCCCTCCTTCACAAGAAAGGTTATATAAAAAGAACACAACAAGTGGTGTTTATTTCGCCACAAGGCCTACTAATACAGGGAGACCAGGATGCTGGGCAGCTTAGTGGAAAGGTCAGTCTTTGCAGAGGATTGGACTGTAATTCTTTAAGGCACCTATAAACTATGTGACTTTAGGCCAATTATAAAGTATTTCTGATCCTCCTTTTAAATATTGGGTTTTTTTGTTCTATAAAATAAAAAGAATAATACCAGGTAAACATTCTGCTAGGCAGTCTACCTTAGGTCTTCTATGTTAGGAACTTCTATTCTAGCCAAGATTAACATTTAGTATAAATATTATTAGTTGCAATTATGACATTTCCTGCTATAGAGCCTAATAGGCCATCTTTACAAATTCCTTTATTTCACAGAAAAGTAATGAACTATTTCAACTATTTGATTATACTTATACTAAGATGCTAGAAGCAGGACCAATATATTGCTCTTCCATTTCTCAATGATGTATTCAATTAATTCATGTTTTTTCAGTCTTCACTAGCTTGTTACCTGTCTACACCTAAGACCTTATCTTGTTTCCATTTTAACATCCAAATATGTTATGCATAGCATTTGTTTCTTGATTAATCTGACAAAAGATCTCTAGAATAAATGCTGCATTAACAAATAAAAGTGAATTTAATGCCTGCCAAGTTAGTACCTGAAAAAAACATGTCTTTTAAACTCCTTGGATAGTTTTGTTAATGTTTTGATAATTTTTTTTTATGGTTATTTAAGTGTTCCTAGTACGACAAGCCAAAGGTCTAGGTTCATCAATCCACCATGATTGAATATTTCTTATAACTTTTTGTAGTAGGTGGAAAATGATCACTTTTATTAATCCTGTGTACTGATCACATAAAAATAGCTAAGGCTTGCTTTGCTCAGGCTGAGGGAAGTATAATAGTATTCATCTTTAACAACTAAATTATAAAGTTCTCCTAAGAGAAAATCAGAGCGATAAATATTTTGAATAAAATTTTACCACTTTTTTTTAAACAAAAAAGCATAAAATTAAATTTGCCTGCTAATTTATATTTTAACTTGTTAAACTTGTAGCCCTTTTTGGATCTAATGATTTCCTCCTTCATGTGATTTTAGGTTTATTCAAACTTACTTTTGATTAGGAAAAAATTTACCTGACAGCCAAAGCATATATTCAAACAGATAGCAAAATCATTGGTTAATAAGATGTGTACTAAGACATAGTCTCAACAGTGCAGAAATAAACCAAAAAGGTATTCTTTAAAAATATTTGCCTTTATATAGAAATAATATATCATATTTTCATATTTAACCATCATGGAAAATCTTGAATTCAGTTCTACTTTATTGATGTTCTCTGAACTTCCTTTTTAAGAGATAATATTTTAGAAACAAGTTAATACGTACCGAATGTTTAAATTCCTGAACTATTTGTTTCCATAATTTTATGATATATCATTTTCCACATAAAATTTCCCAATTAGCTCATAATATCAATAAGATTCATGTTTACTACTCATAATTTAGGAGAAATAAAATTTGAACTTAAAGTAGTAGAGTTCGAAAATGTTCATAGTATAAATAACATGGTTTTAAGCCAGAGGTTTTTTTAATCAATCATAGCGAAATATTTTCAAAAACTCAGTCACTTTGTCTAATGTCAGTTAGTGGACCCAATTGATCACTTGTTTTATCATATATGTAGCAGATTTATAGTTTATCATTTGTCCAAAGGGTGTTAAGACACAAGAGATAATACATCAATATTGAGAAAAAAACAGTAGTTTCAGAAAAAAACAATAAAATGTTAATAATACTTTTAATGAAGCCATGAATTTTTTTGGCAAAATCACCTTCAATAATTATAGCTAATTAATACTTTTTCATCAAGTAAAATTTTACCAGATAGTGTGTTTAAAGTATATTAACTTCAAAGAGAAAACTGTCAAAACTAAAAGTATTTTTAAGCCTGAAAGTTTAAATGATATAAATGTTTTGAAATGCTTTGATTTGAAGAGGTACAATCCTCTGTTTTCATGACTTTGATTCATTGCTGTGTAGACAGAATTAAACTCAAGATAATACTGAGAGTTGTGCTAGCCATTAAGTTCACAGTGATTAATGGCAAGACAAGATATCAGGCTTCTAAGAGTTGAGAAAGTGTTAACTTGAGAGAAAGCTGAAAAAGCCAGAGGGAAGTAAGTCACAGTAACGAAAAGCAAAGAAAAAGCAAAACATCGTTCTTGATTGTACTTTGATACATTCCTGAATTCATCCTAAATTGTCAAAAGACATGTTAAAGCAGTGTTCATGGGATCTAAATCTAAACTGGCCTATGAAATAAATAACTAATATATTATTACATAAAAATTAAGAAACAATATATAAAATATTATAAGCAAATTTTCTGTTTTTGAGTACAAAATGTAGTAAGAAATATTAATTCTTAAAACTTTATGAAAAAAAGAGAAGGCACAGAAAAAAAGTCATTCTAATAATTTATAGTTTTCATATAATATTAATTATCAATTATTAAAGACTTCTCACATTCCAGACATTGTCTTAGATCACTATATAATCTATCTTAATCCTCATAACATAATCACCAGTATGTGAGAACAAGTGTCTCCTTTTAAATTTTATATATTTTGTAAGCTAAAATTCAGAAAGATTCAGTACTTTTTTAAAGGTTGCACAGAAGTAAGACTTTAAATACAGTTCAGATCAGTAATTAAATTTTGTTTTATTCATTTGCTTAATCATCTGTCTTCCCCAATGTTGCAATATTTGTGAGGGTAGGTACCAATATTGGCCTTTCTACTTCTAATTTCCAGCAATTTTCACAGAACCTCTCTCTCTCTCTTTCTCTCTCGCTCTCTCTCTCTCTATATATATGTATATATATAAATATATGTATATAATTATATATAATTAGAATTACAAATTTACTGTACTGTATCATGTATCGTAGTTGTAATTATGTAATCTTTCATAATTTTTTGAGTGTATATGTGTGATATTTCTTTCAAAACAAGAGCACTTTCCCCGATCAATCATTGTAACATGTCTTTCCATGTATTTATTTTTTTGCATAGATTTACTCACTTTTTCACATGCTCTTTGTATATATATTTTTTCATTTGACATTAATTGGGCATTTAATGAACACATAGATTTCAATGTGCTAGAGTCTCCATATGCAAAGATGAATAAGAAGTGATTCATTGTCTGAAGGCAGCGCATGCAAACAACATTAAATCAGACAAACAGGTGCACACATCGTATTAGTGGAATAGTTTGTGTTTTGCGGATGCAGAGATAAATAACTAATGAATCATGAGGGAGCTAGGGAACACTTTGCTAAGGAAGCCACCTGTGGGCTGAAACTGGGAAAAGTAGTGAGTTGTCTAGCTTCATGTTGGCAGCGAGTAGAAGAATGGAAAAGCATTTCAGGAAAAGGAAACAATGTACAAAGACCCAGGTTAAAGAAGATAGGATGCTCAGTTTGCCTGTGATGTAGTGTGTGAATTAGAATGAAATGAATCTAAGCTAGCAGAAATACGGTCAAGTCAGATTACGATGAAGTGTTGTTCAGCAGAAATACCACTGGCAATTTGGACAAATTTTTCTTTGTTCGGACAAATTACTTGAGGGATGTTAAACATCACTTGTCCTATCCACTAAATTCCAAGTATTCCCTAGTATTTGCAACAAGCTGATACGAACCCAACTCACCCATTTCTCCCATCACTTTTCCAAGTGCCTCCATCAGGAATTGTAATCTCACACATACACACACTGCATGGCATTAAGGGCCAACGTGGAGTACTGAGGAATTTGGACAATATTCAATGACAAATGAAGATAAAGAAGATGTTAGATGACTAACATGATTGTATCATGCTTTACAAATTTCCAATTTTAATTCCTTAATATGATTAGTCCAAATTGTAAGAGGAAAGCTGAAATCATTCTTAAAACTGGAAAATTTTATTAAAATTCATTGAGATTGCAGTTATGAAATGTGCTAGTTTTCAGGTTATGACAACTTAACACTTGTCCATTACTACTTCATTGACATGAAACTGCATTAGAACATGTCCTTATTCTATTAACATTTTTTATGGCCTTCAGAGATAAACACAATAGGATACTTTGTTCATTGGCACACATATTCATATACATACATAGTCACATAGACTTGTATACGCTGCTTTATAAAGCTCTTACAAACGTATTTTTGAAGAGTAAAGTTTTTGACTTCTTTGAAATAATTTTTTCTTTTTTTTAACAATTTGGCAACACCAAATGCAATGTTTTTAGTAATTATATTACGAAAACAAAAAGCAACTTAAGACTTGATGAAAATAGTCGTCAAAGCAAATAAACACAGTTTATGTTTCAGCCAAATTATTGCATTCGAGAAGGCTGTGTCCACAATGTATGATTCTTTTCAACATGATTACATAATCTTATCTGTAAGCAATACAGCATGCCATTCTAGTTAGAAACAACAGTTCTGATTTAATGTTAGGTTTGTGAATTTGGTTCTCATCTTAAGAAACTAACACCCACATCCATATGCAATGCTTAATTTGTTTCCACTTTATTCACTTTCTTTCATAAGCTATGGCCCGAGCACAAAAATAACTTAGTCCAAAAGACTCTTGGGGCCATCCGCTCTGTTTTGCCTTCTGAGGCTTCTGTTGTTTTCCTTTACTAAAGAATGGTTTCCTTGATGTTCTCAATGACCTATTGTTCTGCTGATGGTGTTCCTGGCTCTCTTCCTGTAAGAAATTCAAGAATTGTCTCCAGCTGCCTACAGCATAGATGGCCAGTCATATGACATTTGCCTTATTGGGATGTGCATAAGACAGGTGAAGAACTTTCTAATTAAAATATTTGAGTTGTCAATTCATAGAAGAAAATAATTTCTTAGGAGATTTTTCTGAAATTTTTATAATTAAAAAAATGCACTGGGTTGTTATCTTCCTCAACCCTTATAAATTTCTATTGAAATCTGTACAATTTAAAACAAAAGAACAACACTGAGATTAAGGTTAGTATACATTGTTGCCTATAATTATTAACTATTGGAAATAGAAAGCTACTAGTAGCTGAATGGAATTTCATTTTGGTCAGATTGAATTGTGAGATAAAAGCAAACAAAATCAAACAATTCATTCAAGTACACAAAGATGATTTTGGTATCTCATTTTAAAGCAAAGGCAAGAAAAATAAGCCTTGTGAAGAAAGGACCTTGTTCATTTCCTCCCTTTACTTTCCTCAGAATATTTTGTTTCCTTTTTTTTCCTCTCATTTCCCACCTTCTGTTCTTCAATTCTACTCTTCTCTGTTTTAAAGTAATTTCTTCCTTTAGCTGGGCCTCTCAACTTTTTATCTTCCTGGTTTTTATTACAACCTCTCTGGGACCTCTTCCTCATTTTAGATGCTAATTAGCACTTACTAATTGAAATTTTAAAAGCTTAGTATTTTAAACACTTTAGCACATCAAAAAATTCTGTGATCATAGGCAGATTTCAAAATAGTTTAATGTGTAAAACAGAAGATACTAGAGACTGCTGCTGCCTTTTAAAGAAAGTGTGAAAAACAAGATATGTGTCTAAATTTTACACTTATTTTAACAGTGCATGTCTAATTCTGACATTCTTACACAGTTTGAAAACAAACCAGGTTTTTGTTGGGTTCTGGCTTGTGTGATTACTGTCATCAGAATCCTAGCCTATTGATTTCTTCAAATACAACACAGTTATCACATATTTTATAGCATTTTTTTCTAGATTCTGCCATGTCTGTTCCATGCTTTCTACACCCACATGTAGAAAATCAGCTATGAATAAATGTAACTTTATCCTAGGTATGGGGGAAAAGCAGTCATTCTTATGAAGTGCAATTTTATATATCATTATTTTTAAAAGTTACATCGTATTTATGAGATGTTACAGATTCGATTCTCTGGGAATCAGATGTTGAGACAGAGTTTAGTGTGTGGAATCAAGGGGGAAAGAAATTAGTCCTGACAGACATTGAAGTGGATTTCCACACAGTGACCAGAAAGTTAGCTGACCCAGTGATTTATGAAGCTAAAAATGACCAATCAGAGTTGTTTTGCTTGAAGTGGAAGTGGCTAGGCCTTTATATCCCTCTCTCTGTCAGTCACAGATATGCAGATGTGCCCTCCTCTGGAAATGGGTGTGACCTTGGGTAAGGCAGCTTCTCAACTCAGGCAATCCCTTAAGGCGCTGAAGTTTTCCTGCCATCTACACTCCTAAGACCAGTGGCAATAGGATAATCCCTGAGAAATGTGGGTGACCCATCTCCACATCCAACACCTAAGAAACATTTAACATCCCTAGACTTATGCTGAAGAATTTTGTTTTAAAATATGATGACTTCTTAGCTCATCATTAATATGAAAATTTCTGACAAACTCAAAACTCACACTTTCTTGGTATTACTCATTTTATTCACATATAATTTATCTTCCTTTTAACTTTTATTCATGGGTCAGAGATACTGTTGTATATACATGCTTTGTACTCACATAGTTCTTTTAATTTTTGCTTTATTTTTCCTTTGGCGTACTTATAATTATAAACTACTGGTATTAGTGTTGTTATCATTTATTCTTCACTTGTCTTTGCTATTTTCTAGATTGATAGAAAAAAAATGCATGCAGATAAGTGGTGTAGTCAATTATAAGATGAAGGAATAATAGAGCCTTTAATTGTGGCACAAAGTAGAGAAAGATAATAAAGACTCATGTTTGCAGTGTTTACTAATAGCACATTTGAGGATAAATGAGAAAAGACCATTAATTTGTTTATTTACGCCCCCCACACACAATTTTGACCAGCTTTCATTTAATTCAAAGAATTTATGTATTTACTACCTCAATCAAAATGCATTATTTGACACTCTAGTAACGACTCAGATGCCTCTTTAGCACCTAATAATTCTTCTTTCACTGTAAATGTTCAATAAATAAATATCTGAAAGATACACAATCACAGATCTTTAAGACTTCTTTAGGGATATACAGTGTTGTCAAATACTTTAGGGATACATAGTACTTTAGAGATATATAGTATTGTCACATTTTAAACTCACATAACTTGGATTTGTCATTAGCTTAAGGAGTTTGCACAAATACAATAAAAAATAAAGTTAGCAAACATAAAGTCATTTGAGTATGAAACACAGTTTTTTCAATTCCTACTTCCACAGTGAAAACTTCTCATTATAATTAGCACTTCTTCTTAAATATAGGCACTGATCTATACTTTTTATTTCTTTTTATTAAATGCATATTCCAACATTTTATCTTTATAGACATTGATTCCAAATTAAAGTGTCTAATTTTTAAAAAAATATATTCAATGATATGTTATTAATGAACAACTGTTATTTGAACAATTCATTTAAAATAAATAATTTTATATCTTTTGCTTTGTTAAATGTTTTAAAGGAAAATTAATTTTTAATCTGAAAATTATTCACAGAAACTTTGAGAAGTTTTACTAATCTTAATTTTTAATATGCTTACATGCAACTATTAGTAGAATTTAATAATAATTTAATTAAATGAGTTAATATATGTCATACACTTGTAATAGTACCTTATGACCTCACACTTAGTGTGAAATGGAGGTCAGCTCTTATTAACAGCAAGTAAGTAGACAAATAACTAGGGTATAATAAAACTTTCTAATAGTAAGATTATCAGCCTAAAATTTAAAGGACATTTTTATCATTTTTATAGAAAACAATGTATTTTGATTTTAATAAAACATGAAAAACATTTTAAAGACAGAAGTAAGAACATGGAAAGATTTTTTTTTTACAAAATTAAATATTTTCTAAATTAAATAAGATGTTCTAATATTGAGCCAGATTTATCTGCTTAAAATAACTAAGTTTTTTAGTGTGTATCAGACATATGTATAGAGGCCACTAAGGTAGGATTAATTAAATTATAGCTTGCAATGTATTACCTCATTCAAGATAATAATATGTAATTAGTTGACTTCACTGGGAATTTTCAATTTATATTCCTAATAAAAAATATTATGTAATTGAAACCAACATCTGCCTAAAATCAAAATGTCATTTAGAAGATTTGCAGACTACTGCTAAAGTCAATGGACATTGTCCCTAAGGAAGTTCTCAAAGAAGTGTTGTAGTGAAGAGCTTTCTGTACATTATTCCGGCCTGAGGGAACTATGTTAGCAAGTATCTTACAGTCTAAGATATTGGTCTTCTTATATATGGGCAAGTAATAAATCATTATACTTGCATATGTCATGTACGTGGCCCATATCAACAGGGAAGATGTAAATTTGTTGAATACAAATATGAACAAACATGAATTGACCAACAAACTGTAACAGGCAACCAATCTGATAATGAGAAATCCAAAAGAACACTTTCTTTTAAAGAAAGACATGAAGGACATTAGATTACAGACAAGCTCCATAAGGTTCTCAAAAAACAAATTTATCTACAAAGCACAGGGAAGCATTTATAAGTACACAGCCTGAAGTTGATTTCTTGTTTGTTCATATTTTTCAAAATAAATGGTCTAATATACCCTAAAAGAACAAATTTTCACAGACATAGGTGTGGTTGGTATGTATGGGCAGGTTTATTGTTCGAAGTCCATATACAAACATAGCGTGTATTTAACTATTTATGTATTTAACTTCTATACCGTTTTCAAGCAAACTGTACCATCTAATTGCACCATGTATAGAGGAGTAGGCTAGAACATTTAGATAGCATTTGGCATTTTATTCCAAATTCTAGGAGGAACACCAATATTCTCAGCTTATGTATTTAAAAATTAGAACTGATTTTAAAACTCAAATTTATTTAAAAATATTTTATTTGTTTTCTTAATTGACACATTGTAATTGTACATATTAATGAGGTGCACTTTGAGGTTTCAATACATATCTATGCTGCATAATGACCCAATCAGGGTAGTTAGTGTATCTGTCACTTCTGTGCATTTATCCTTTCTTTGTGATGAGAACATTCAAAAGTCTATCTTCTAGCTATTTTGTAATGTACAATATTAAACTGTAAACCATAGTCACCCTAATGTGAAATAGAACACCAAAATTTATTCTTTCTGTCTAATTGTATCTATTGACCAAGCTCTCCCCAACCTCTCCTCCCCCCTCCCCCCTATAGTCTCTGGTAACCATTGTTCTACTCTAAGCTTCTAAGATATCAACTTCTTTTAGATACCATGTATGAGTGAGATCATGCAATAGTTGTCTGTCTGTATCTGGCTTCTTTCACTTAACATGATGTCCTGCAGGTTCATTCATGTTGCCACGTACAACAGAATTTCATTCTTTTTGATGGCTAGATAGTATTCCATTGAGTATAAACACTGTATTTTCTTCATCCATTCATCCCTTGTTGGACTTTTAGGTTGATTGTCTATCTTGGAAATTATAAATAGTGCTGTAATAAGTATGAAAGTGCAGATATCTCTTTGAATACTGATGTCATTTTCTTTGTATATATAACCACTGGGGGATTGCTGGATCATATGGTAGTTCTATTTTTCATTTTTTGAGGAACTTCTATACTTCTTTCCATAATGTCTCTACTAGATTACAATGTGCGTAAGTGTTCCCTTTTCCCCACATCCTTGCTAACACTTGTTTTCTTTAGTCTTTTTGATAATAACCATTCTAACTAGAGTAAAGTGGTATTTCATTGTGGTTTTGATTTGCATTTCCTTGATGACTAGTGATGTTGGGTATATTTTATATACCTGTTGATCACTTGTCTTCTTTTGAGAAAGGTATATTAAGTTTTTTTGCCCATTGCTAAATCAGATTATTTGTTCTTTTGCTGTTAAATTTCTTATATATTCTGAATATAAATCCTTTGTTAGATGTATAATTTGCACATATTTTCTCTCATTTGTAGGTTGTTTCTTCAACTTGCCTAATAGTTTCCTTTTCTGTGTAAAAGCATTTCAGTTTGTTATAATCAGATTAGCCTATTTTTGCTTTTGTTGCCTGTGCTTTAGCAGTTTTATTAAAAAAAAAAAATCCTTGCCCAGCCCAAAGTTGTAAAGCATTTCTCCTATGTTTTCTAATAGTTTCATATTTTCAGATTTTACATATAAATATTTGATTCATATTGAGTTGATTTTGTATATGGTGAGAGTTTGGGGTCTAGCATCATTCTTCTTTATGTAAATATCCAATTTTCCTGGCACCGTTTGTTGAAGGGATTGTCTTTTCCTCAATGTGTGTTCTTCTTACCTTTGTTGAAAATCAGTTCACTCTAGATGTGTGAATTTATTTCTGGGATCCCTATTATGTTCCCTTGATTCATGTATCTGTTTTTACGCCAGTACCATGCTCTTTTGGTTACTTTAGTTTTGTAGTGTATGTTGAAGTAAGGTAGCCCGATGTCTCTAGCTTTGTTATATTTGCTTAGGGTTGCTTTGGCTTTTTAGCGTTTTTTGTGGTTCCATATAAATTTTATAATTATTTTTTCTTTTGTGAAGAATGTCACTGGTATTTTGATAGGGATTGTAATAAATGCATAGGTTGCTATGGGTAGTACAGCCACATAACAATACCAATTCTTTCAATTTGTAAACATGGGATTATGTCCGTTTATTTCTGTCCTCTTTGATTTCTTTTATCAAAGTTTTATACTTTTCAGTTTAGAGATCTTTCACCTTCTTGGTTAAGTTGACTCTTACATATCCTATTTTTTTAAAGCTCTTGTAAATGAAATTACTTTCTTGAATTCTTTTTCAGATAGTTCACTATTAGTGTATACACATACTACTATTTTTTGTATGATGATTTTACATCCTGAAACTTTACTGAATTTATTAGTTCCAACAGTTTTTCTTGATAGAATCTTTAAGATTTTCTATAAAGAACTTTAAGATAGAAACTAAAAACAATTTAAAAGATGAACAAAATAAAGAGTTGGATTATTGAAAAGATAAAATTCACAAATCTTTAACTAAACTAAGAAAGAATGAGAGAAGACTCAAATAAGTAAAATCAGGTGAAAAATGCATCATTACAACTAACACCACAGAAATACAAAAGGAGATGTGAGAGTATTAAGAACAACTATATGCCAACAAATTAGATAACATAGAAAAAACGGATATGTTTCTGGATACATACACTCTGCTAAGATTAAATTTTGTAGAAATACAAAATCTAAACCGACAAAAATCAGTAAGAAAATTGAATCAGTAACAAAAAGTCTTCCATCAAAGAGAATCTCAGGGCCTAATGGGTTCACTGCTGAATTCTATCAAAAATTTAAAGAATTAATAGTAATTTTCCTCAACCTATTCCAAATAATTGAACAGAATGAAATACTTCCAAATTAATTTTACAAGGGTAGCAGTACTTTGATTTTAATACCAGACAAGGATGCAGGAAAGAAGGAAGGAAGGAAGGAAGGAAGGAAGGAAGGAAGGAAGGAAGGAAGGAAGGAAGGAAGGAAGGAAGGGGAAAGAAAGAGAGAGTGAGAGAGAAAGAAAGAAAAGAAAGAAAGAAAGAAAGAAAGAAAGAAAGAAAAAGGAGGGAGGGAGGGAAGGAAGGAAGGAAGGAAGGAAGGAAAGAAAGAAAGAAAGAGAAAGAAAGAAAGAAAGAGAAAGAAAAGAAAGAAAGAAAGAAAGAAAGAAAGAAAGAAAGAAAGAAAGAAAGAAAAAGGAGGGAGGGAGGGAAGGAAGGAA
Source organism: Hylobates moloch (assembly GCF_009828535.3). Lineage (NCBI taxonomy): Eukaryota > Metazoa > Chordata > Mammalia > Primates > Hylobatidae > Hylobates > Hylobates moloch. Next base: position 98,313,780 of record NW_026652277.1, on the reverse strand, counting down.
GGAAGGAAGGAAGGAAAGAAAGAAAGAAAGAAAGAAAGAAAGAAAGAAAGAAAGAAAGAAAGAAAGAAAAGAAAAAGAAAGAAAGAAAGAAAGAAAAGAAAAGAAAGAAAGAAAGAAAGAAAGAAAGAAAGAAAAAGAGAGAAAGAAAGAAAGAAAAAGAGAAAGAAAAGAAAGAAGCAAGCTACAGGCCATATCTGTGAGGGACACAGATACAAAAAATTTCAGCAATATACTAAAAAATTCAATCCCACAGTACACTAAAAAGAACAGGCCGGGTGAGGTAGCTCACACCCATACTCCTAGAACTTTGGGAAGCTGAGGCAGGCGAATCACAAGGTCAGGAGAGCAAGACCATCCTGGCCAACATGGTGAAACCCCATCTCTACTAAAAAATACAAAAATTAGCTGGGCGTGGTGGACTGTGCCAGTAGTCCCAGCTACTCAGGTGGCTGAGGAGGGAGAACCGCTCGAACCTGAGAGGAGGAGGTTGCAGTGAGTCAAGATCACACCACTGCACTCCAGCCTGGCGACAGAGTGAGACTCTGTCTCAAAAAAAAAAAAAAAAAAAAAAAAAAAAAAAAAATTTACTCTTAATGACTTAATACAATTCAGTTTTAATGTTAAGATTCATTACCATTGCTCTTGTATAATTATTTTATAATTATAAAAAAAGAACATTCACTATGATCAAGTGGAAATCATCCCAGGCATACAGTGAGGGTTTAATTTATGCAAATAAATATATGTGATACATATCCCATTAACAGAAAGACAAAAGCATATGATAATTTTAATAAATGCATAAAAAGCATTTGACAAAAGTCAACATCCCTTCAAGATAAAAAAAAAAAACCTCACAACAAATTAGAAGTATGTAAAACTTTATGCCTAATTTCACCATTTCTATTCAGCATAGTACTGAAAGTTCTAGCCAGTTATTAGGCATGAGAAAGTAATAAAATGTATCCATATTAGAAAGGAGGAAGTCAAACTGTCCCTGTTTATAGACAAAATGATCTTATATAGAGAAATGCAAGTGTTTCTGACTTCAAAACTGTTGAAGACGTTAGTGCTACTTACCATTATCTCCTGAGCACATGAGAGTCAGTATAGAATTTCTTTACCCCCTTGAGTTTAGGCATAGCTTTACGATTGGTTTTAGCTAAATAAATCTATGCAGATGGGACATATGCCATGTGTCACTTAGAGATGGAAGCAATTAATTGCTGATAGAAGCCTCTCTAAGGTTGTTTTCTCTTTTTTTTGTTGTTGTTGTTGTTGTGTTTTTTTTTTTTTATTTGTTTAGACTAGGTCTCCCTCTGTCACGTGGGCTGGAGTGCAGAGACACAAACACGGCTCTTAAAGCCTTGACCTCATGGGCTTAAGTGATTCTCCTGTCTCAGACTCCTATGTTTCTGTGACCACAGGCATGTGCCACCATGCTCAGCTAATTTTTTTTTTTTTTCTGTAGAGATGGGGTCTCACTTCGTTGCCCAAGCTGGTCTCAAATTTCTGGCCTCAGGCAATCCTCCCACCTCAGCCTTCCTAAGTGCTAGAATTATAGATGTGAGGCACTGTGCCTGGCCTAAGGTTCTCTTTCAATGCAGCGGCAATCCTTGATTGGAACTGACGTTGGAATTGCGAAGTTGAACTATCCTTTGCTTGATGGTTGCCTTGGAATATCATCTGAAACTGCAGTTTACTTGTTAAGTAAGAAATAAATCCTTCTTGTTCTAAATAAGTGCTATTATTTGTTTTGTTATCCTAAAATAATCTAGCACACTCTGATGAATAAAAAAAAAATCAAATTTACCCTAATATGCTACACTGTCGCGGAATCAAGCTGAAAGTTACCAAGCTAAAGATAATTAATATTTTCACCTACAAATCAAGCTTAAACATTCTTATCTATGTTCCTAGACCTAATTAGATGTGTACAAGTTTGGTAAAAATTCTCAAATATGAGTCATGTCATCTTTTTAAATGGCCCACAGTAGTAGCTCAAGCTCAGCAAATACAAAATTAGACCATTATTTCTGCCTACCCTCAAACCTATATTATCTTCTTAATCACATCCAGGGAGAACCAGGGAGCAATCCTGCTTCTTAACTCTTCATCCCTCACCACTCATAAAAACCTATATGGAAAATCATGTGGATTTTGAACATGTATCTATCATTGTCTGTTTCCTTATTGGCACTACTAAGTTTGGACCAGCATCTTTGGAATATAGCTAGGTTAGTTGCAACCTCCCAAACTCTGAATTATCCTCTACTCTTGTTATTCAAGATATCACTGTAAAATTCAAATCTGATCATGCATAAAGTACTTTACTGAATGCTTGTTATAGCAACCACATATTGTCTACCATGGCACTTCACATCTTCCATCATAATTTCTTTGTATACATTTCTGTCTTCATTCTCCACCAACCTGTGACTTGCTCGAGGACAGAAACTATGGATTCATCTTTGTAGTCTTAGTTCTCAATCCTCTCTCACCCATCTTATACTTGTTCCTAGCCTAACCTCAGGGAATATCCCAAGAGAATCCTAGTTGTCAAATGAAGACAAAACATTAATACCTAAAAACAGCATAATTTATGCTGACTCAAATAAGGTGCTCTCAGAAATGTTTCGAGAACGTCAAGACGAATTTCCAATTCCTATTTATCACCTCAAAGCTGAAGTAATGTCACTTATTTCTGTTAATAGAATTGCTCAGAAATAGTTTCTGTTGTTAAGTTCAGGATTTACATAATTTAATCAAGTACATGTAATGCATTAAAAGTTTGTAATTTAGGGTATACCCAATCTAAGCTACCTGTTTATATTTGCCTACAAAGCACATACACATTTATTTATATAATTGTGAAAACAGTTTGGGTAGACAAAGACTTTTTTTGTTGCCTACTAAAAATATTGAATTTTGCCAGACACTGAGGAGAAATTGCAATGTTTCAAATAAAACATCATTGCCAGTACTGTTGTAAGCCTAATAGCATATATATATATTTAGAGAGAGAGAGAGGTAATAGAGAGATTTATTGTCACAACTTTGTAATGTACTTGCAAAATAATCTTACAAAAAATTTAATTAAAAAGCATAGAATTTTAAAATTGTTGATGTTTAATAGGATTTGTTCTAAAAATGCTTTTATATTTTCTTTATGAAAATCAGAGAAAAACGCTTTTGCTATGATAGAATTATACACAGTCATTAAAATCTGATAAGATGGCTCCCGCTAAGTGAACTTTGCCAAAATTAATTGAACAAGATGCACCTGCTGGTTTGAAAGGCCAGCTGTAACAGTACGTGAAAGAATGAGAGAGAGGATGTGCTGAGTGTATATGTCACAGAGACTTGGGATATTCAATTAATATTTTCACTTACTAGAAAAGATGAAGCAATTGATGTTCCTAGTGATATTTTAAATGCCAGTGATATTAATTCTGAATAATTGCTGTCATTATCTGTACATTATTTTGCACAGGTAAGCAGAGTACATTTAGAGAACATTATAGTTTAAGTGTGAAACAAAATGACTAAAGAACCTACTATAACTTTCAAAATCAGTATTCAGAATATGCAAATGATTAAGATAATAAGAATGTACATATAATGAAGAGTATATGATATTTTAAATCTGACAATTTAATGAATGAAAAGATAAAATAAAATATTATTATGCAACCTTATACCAAAGATGCTAAGGCAAGAAGTGCCTGACACCTGGTAGATGTTTGATAAATATTTGTTAAATGAATGAATGGATAAAAAAGAGTTTCATAGAGAGTCTTGAACAGAAGACTGTTCAAGAGATCTCAAATATCTGTTTATATGGAGAGATAAATATTTTTAGCCCATAAATATTTAAAACCAACTGAAATATTTGAAAATATGTTTACAGTCATAGTATGATAAATTGTTCATTCTCACAAAGTAGTCACTGTATTTTGGTTGGCTTTCTTAAACAGAAATTATCTAAACTAAAGGGATTACTACTGTATCTTCTTTTCTTATTTTTCCATACTTTTTCTGGTGTGTGTGTGTGTGTGTGTGTGTGTGTGTGTGTGTGTATTTTATGTATATGTATATAATTTTATTGTATATATTAATATTATATCACTGATATATGTGTGTATATATGTATATATGTATACACACACACACACACACACATATAAAATCTCCTCTAAGAGAAAAGAAAGAATGGAGACAGAAAAAATAAAAGGAAAGAGGAAATTATCCCGACAGACACCATGAGTTATGGTATCTACTGTTTCCTCCCTAGAGATAATCACATCTTTCTAAACTTACATATAAATTAATAAATCCACAAAGTAAGAAATAGGCAAAAATTTATATTATATATAAAATACAAATTTACACTAGCCATACTATAAATGTTTGCATTGTTAATATGCAGATAAAAATGTAACTTCTGTCAAATATGTAAGAAGATAAAGTCCCCTTGTTCTTCCATCTTGATTAATTATTTTCTCTTTTGAGAACATATGGTACAGAAAGAAAGAACTCTCCATAGTTGTGAAACTGTTTAGCTCATCTCATCAGACCTGATAATTTGCACATTATGACCAGGCCAGTTGAAAATAATTATAGTGTTAATAATGGAAGAAATGAGATTAAATCAAAATTAGTTCTATTTAGCTCAGATTCGTGCTGACCTAGAGCCAAAAGCCAGCTTTAGTTTACTCAGTCTTCCTTTGGCAATTTTTCAGTCAAGTACATGAACATTTATTGCGGTAATATCTAGTGGTGTTTTGGCCTGAACAAATCAATGGATTACTAAAAACAACAAAATAGCTGCCAAATAAACTTAAAATATAGATGGATTAGTTCACATACAAACACACACTGACTGCTTCACACTATATTATTAAATTGAAAAACTATTCCCTTAACACAATGCATTACTATAAAAGATTTGACATATATGAATTTCTTAACATGCTCCCAACTCTACTTCTAAATAAGGAAGTTTACTAAATGATCCATCATATTCTTCACACATGAAGGTCAAATACTGTTTCTATATCAAACATTAAAATAATAAATTACCAAAGATGTATTTTCCAAGTTTGGTTTATCCAGATAATGATAAAATACTATGATTCTCTATTCAGAAATTGTATTACTCAATTGATGTGATTGATTGGATCAAATGCCATATATAGTTGTACTTTTTTCTGTCATATAAATGAGGCAACAATGGCCTTGGTAAATTAACTCTACCATTGTTTACTTCTTCACAGAAGGTTAAGACCATTACCTCAAAAACCCAATGGTGCCAAACACAAATTTTCACACATGCAATTGTTTTAAACAAACTCCTGATAAGCGTTATTTTTAGCAATTTAGAGCCTAGCTCCATTACATATCTAGGAAAACTTCACTCAACATTTGTTAGTCATAGATAAGACACATCCTGAGGCTATATATGACACAAAGCAACTGTTGATCTTTGGAGTTCTCTAACTCATCGACTTCCAGTTATAGTGCTGAGCTACATCACCCAGATGTATAAGCTCACTCTCAGATTCCCTTCTTCCTGGAGCTCCTTTGCCCTCTCTGCTATTTGGGTTCTGGCCTTCTGCTTCTGTTTCTGAAACATCTGCTGTGTATGCCCCTCCCACGTAATCCTAAACCTACACAATTAAATGCTATTGCTGCTTCATGATCATGTCTTTTTCCTTAATCAGCCCTGAAACCCTCAAGTTTTAAGGGTAACTTCTCAAGTTTTAAGGGCACTGAATAAATTTTAAATATAATCATTAAAATATTTTATATCACAAGCTGCTTGCTACACAATTATTACAGTAACTAAAACAATAGAACAGTAAAACAACCATTATTAATTAAAATGCCAAGTAACAGGGACTCTCATACTTTACCGATAGGAAGTAGTATTACAGTATTGCCATTCCGAAAAATGATTTATCGGTCTTTTATAAAATTAAACTATACTTTCATATGACTTAGCAATGCTACCCTTGGGTATTTACCATAGAGAATGAAAACCTATTACTCTAGAGAATGAAACATTAATCCCATTCATGAACGCTTATAGTAGTTTTATTCATAATCATTAAAAATGGAAATAACTCAAATGTCTTTAAATGAGTGAATATCTTATATTGGCCACTGCATAATAAATTTTGGGACATTTGTATAATAGGATACTACTGAGAAATAAAAATAAGTGATCTATAAATACAAACAACACTTGGATGAAGCTCAAAGATATGCTGAGTGAAAGAAGTCAACCTAAATAATTCATGTAATGTATGATACTTTTATATAATGTTCTTGAAAAGTCAAACTATAATGACAAAGAACAGATGAGTGATTGGTAGGACTTGGAGTGAGGGAGGGTGTGGCTGCACAGGGATAGTGTGAAGGAAGTTTTGGTGTGAATGGAAATGTTTTGTATCCTAATTATAATGGTGATTACACAAATCTTTATGTGTAAAGATTCATAGAACTCTGCACACACACAAAATCAATTTTGGGTATGTTCCTTTAAAAAGTTAAATTTAAGTCTTTGCATTGAACAATAACCGGAAGTAGAAATATTAGAATTATATTTATTATTTACAGTATATTTTGTTATTTATAGTGTATTATTTATAGTATATTTTCTCTTAGAATTGTGCATGTCTTTACTACAACATAAAAGCAACTGTTGAAATATTGCATTATTATTTTCACTATGTTTTGCTATCACACCATTACTCTTAAATTTTACAGGAACTTTGATGTGTATAATTTCATAGAATCATTAAATTTAAAACTATTCATTGTCTCACAATAGATATTTAAAATTGTGAGTTATATGGCTTACATTTTAAATATGTATACTTTTTATGGTTCTTAATATGTGTTGTCAATGTGTCAAATTTTTAACACGTACACATTTCAATCTCATTATATTTACATTTTATTTGGCTGAATTTTTTTCTATACTTCAATAATCAAGCTTGTTCTCTTGATTTCCAAGGTATTCAAAATAATATTATTTCATGGAAAATTTCTTTTCTCACATGGATGACTGGAGAAGACATTTAACTGGTTTTCCTGCTTCTATTCCTGCCCTCATCTCTGCTGCATTTCCCTCTCACCACAGCAGTCAGAATGACTGTTTCCAAACGTGTCAGACCGTGTTATCCCTCTGCTCAAAACTCTGCACTAGCTCCCCATTTCACGGTCAAAATCAAAGTCTTTCAGATGGTCTCCGAGGTTCTGACTCTTACCTGCTTATCTGACATAATTCCCCGTTATTACTACTCTTTTAATTGCACCCCAGATACACTCCTGGCTGTGCACTAGCTGTTTCTTTTCTCTAGAACTTTATTTCCCAAACAATTGTCACTGTTAATTGCCTCACACCCTCAAATATTAGGTGAAATATCAGTTTATCGATGAGATTCCTTCTAATCACCTTGTAAACAATTGGTATAAAATTGGTAAACCTATTCACTTAGCATTTGCTGATTTTCTCATATTGTTTTACTGTTTTCTATTTTTATTAACCTATCATATATTCACATAAAATTATTTATATTTCCAAGTACCTAATACAGTGCCTGACATAGAGAAGGTGATCAATACATATTTGTTCAATGACAGAGAATAATTTATAAATTAACTTGTGCAAGAACTATTTTATGTATGCATATAAAAATAATAATTCATGATCAAATATTGCTTGATGTGTTTATTTTAAAAAAATACAGTTCGTCTCCTTAAAATATTTGTCAGGAAAATAAACTCTGAGTTTAAAATAAAATATAATTATGTAAATGACCACTCAGTCTTAAACACTGAGATATACTTCAAGTTCCCTCTTGACCCATTTATGCCTAGTGTTCCATTATTGGAGCGCTAAGCATGTGGGAGTTATTTACACCCTATTGCTCAAGGTCATCGCCAAGGTCTGACTGCAAAAAAATCCTACAAGAAAACCTAGGCAATACCATTCAGGCCATAGGCATGGGCAAGGACTTCATGTCTAAAACACCAAAAGCAATGGCAACAAAAGCCAAAATTGACAAATGGGATCTCATTAAACTAAAGAGCTTCTGCACAGCAAAAGAAACTACCAGAGTGAACAGGCAACCTACAGAATGGGAGAAAATTTTTGCAACCTACTCATCTGACAAAGGGCTAATATCCAGAATCTACAATGAACTCAAACAAATTTACAAGAGAAAAACAAACAACCCCATCAAAAAGTGGGCAAAGGACATGAACAGACACTTCTCAAAAGAAGACATTTATGCAGCCAGAAAACACATGAAGAAATGCTCATCATCACTGGCCATCAGAGAAATGCAAATCAAAACCACAGTGAGATACCATCTCACACCAGTTAGAATGGCCATCATTAAAAAAAATCAGGAAACAACAGGTGCTGGAGAGGATGTGGAGAAATAGGAACACTTTTACACTGTTGGTGGGACTGTAAACTAGTTCAACCATTGTGGAAGTCAGTGTGGCGATTCCTCAGGGATCTAGAACTAGAAATACCATTTGACCCAGCCATCCCATTACTGGGTATATACCCAAAGGAGTATAAATCATGCTGCTATAAAGACACATGCACACGTATGTTTATTGCGGCACTATTCACAATAGCAAAGACTTGGAACCAACCCAAATGTCCAACAACAATAGACTGGATTAAGAAAATGTGGCACATATACACCATGGAATACTATGCAGCCATAAAAAATGATGAGTTCGTGTCCTTTGTAGGGACATGGATGAAACTGGAAAACATCATTCTCAGTAAACTATCGCAAGGACAAAAAACCAAACACCGCATGTTCTCACTCATAGGTGGGAATTGAACAATGAGAACTCATGGACACAGGAAGGGGAACATCACATTCCGGGTACTGTTGTGGGGTGGGGGGTGGGGGGGGCGGGGACAGCATTAGGAGATATACCTAATGCTAAATGACGAGCTAATGGGTGCAGGAAATCAACATGGCACATGGATACATATGTAACAAACCTGCACATTGTGCACATGTACCCTAAAACCTAAAGTATAATAATTAAAAAAAAAAAAAAAAAAAAAAAAAAAAAAATCCTATGACACACTGGAAAAAAAAAAAAAAAAATCAAACAATTGCAACCTCAGGCATAAATGAGTTAATTGTGATGGTATATAATTTTAATATATTGTGATACTATATACTTTTAATATATTTAATTTCATACAAATGTATGATTTGGTGCTTTTATCTTTATCCTAAACAAAAATCTACCTATTTTCTTTTTTCAAATTTCAGTTATATTTTCAATTTTCTTTTATCTATTGGATTCTGATAAATGGATGTAAATTGTCATGTAGTCTAATCTTACGCAATTATGCAGTCCCCAGTTAATACAGAGATCATTCAAAAGTATACACATTCACCCATTTTAATTGTTATTTTGTACATACAGCCAAGATCACAGGAGACACAGGAGAAAAGAAGCAAAGAAGACTTTTTGGATACAGTTTGTAAGATTAGATATACAAGTACAGCGGGTGGTTATTTCTAATATTTATCTTGGCTGTACCATGAAGGTAATTAAATTTTGTTAACTACAGAAGAGCAAATTATACTGTCTGGCTTAAAGAATGTCTGAGTTGTAGTGCATGATAAAATATCTCCCAAATTATGTCAAATATATCTGTGAAAACTGAAAATAAGACTAAAGTTTGTAATACAACTAAATGCTAAAGTTGAATCTCTACCAACATCAAAGTTAATGTAATCAGTATACAAATATTTTGTCCTCTCATCATCTAAAAGAAAGTAAAAAGTTTCATCATCCGTCTCCCAATATCTGTCCCCTTAAATAAAAACCCAAGTTACATGCCGCCTTTTAATAAATTGGAGCCCTATCTCCTGTAAACCATCTCCTCTCCCCAGTCGTTTTGCATCTATTCTGAAACAGCAACCTCATACAATACTCCAAGTGAGCATATAGGAGAGAGTCTGGAAACTTCAGTTTTTCATGCTTCCATTGATTCACAGCATAGAAGCAGAATCCACCACAATAGACTAGAGAATTTGCAGATGTTCCACAAGAACCATTGACTAGGTTGGAAACTTACCTTGTGTTCCACGTGTGGGACTGAGAAATTTATTTTGCCATTACTCAATGAAGAGAGATGAGGCTTAAAGGTATCCACATGACCTAGTTACTAAAAATTTCTGAATTGGGGTAGCTTTCACTTCAAGTAATGTTGAAAAAACAAACAGCAATATTTATAGATAAGTTCTACAAAAATAGAGAATAGAACCATTGTTCTGAATACTGAAATAAAATATAATTTAGATAATAGTAAACTGCATTAATAAGAAAAACCTTTTGCCATATTCAAGAACATACAATGTCTATAAAACGAAAAGAGAAGAACACCGAGAGAAAAAAATGAGATAAAAAGAGCAGAAACCAGTTGTGGTGCTTCACGTCTGTAATTCCAGCACTTTGGGAGGCTGAAGAGGGAGGATTACATGAGGTCAGGAGCTTGAGGCCAGCCTGAGCAACATAATGAGACCTAATCTCCCCCCATTTTTTTTTTAATTAGCCAGGTGTGGTGATGCTCACCTGCAATGCTAGCTACTTCAGAACCTGAGGTGGGAAAATCACTCGAATCCAGGAGTTCCAGGTGGCAGTGAGCCATGATTGTGCCACTGTATTCCAGCCTGGATGACAGTGAGGCTCTGTCACAAACAAACAAACACCAACCAACCAAACAAAAAAGATAGATAATAGAATGAAATGGAAAAGAAGGGTAACGTAAGTTAGAATTTATAGACAAATAAAAATTGGAATTACATTTACATCAGTGTCAGATAAAAGCACAATTAACATTGAAATAAATAAATATATTTTTAAAATTCAAATTGGAGGAATTTTCTAATACCAAAACAAAATCAGGCCAGGCATGGTCGCTTACTCCCACTCTTGTAATCACAGCACTTTAGGTGGCCGAGGCAGGAGGATCACTTGAGCCCAGGAGTTCACAACCAGCCTGGGCAACATCATGAGACTCCAACTCTACAAAATTTTTTAAATTAGCTGGATGTGTTGGCTGGTCCCAGCTACTCATGAGGCTGTGGTGGGAGGATCCCTTGAGGCTGAGAAATTGAGGCTGCAGTGAGCAGTGATTGTGTCACTGCCCTACAGCCTGGATGAAGAGTGAGACCCTGTATCAATCAATCAATCAATCAATCAATCAATAATAAATAAGAGAAAGAAAATTCTACAATTTTGAGAAAGAAGAAATGTTAATGGGACAGAGAATTAGCAAAACAATTTAGAAATTACGTTGCCCTCAGCAATATAAAATGTATAATAGTGTAATAAGTTTTAATAATTTTTCTAGATCATTATATTATAATGTATATATGATTTCAAATACCACTACTAAAACCAAGAATTGGAACTAAAAAAGGTATTGAGGTAATGGAAGCAGTAAATGTAAGATAATATTTTATTGAAGAATTTTGTATATACTGTTTTTATTAAGGGATTCAATTAAAAAAGTATTTCATTGTTGACACTTAGACCTAGAATACAATACGACATTAAGTAAATGAGTTGAAAGAAATAAATCCTGAAAATAAAATATAATATGTACCATTTATTAGAAACAAATTCATTCAGGATAGTTACAAATAAAACCATGGGAGAATATGTTGGACAATATATATTTCATATGAAATTGAAACATTAAATTAATTCCCTTTAATATGAGGAATACTGTTAAAATTCTCACTGTTACAACATTTACTACTGTCCTAGAGGTCTTGGTAAAACCAAAAAGAAAAAAAAAGGAAATAAGAGATATGTGGAGACTGGAAAGATATGGGGGTTGATCAAGGAAAAAAGATGTGATCAAAAAAGACTAACACACACACAAACTTCATTGAGTGGCACTTGGACAGGGTTGCATGAGACGAGATGTCTCTCTTAAGACCTTCAGACACTAATTGTGAGGAGGCCGCCATCCAGAAGAGAAGGAACACAAGGAAACCCCTGAGGTAAAAGGGAATCCGAGAGAGACTTACTTGTCCAAGTGATAACTCAGCAGCACCATGGAAAGTTTCTGGGTCAGAGAGCTCTTAAGGGCAGTAGCAGCTGAGGCTTTATCACCACAAAGCTCTAGCTCATCAATGCCCAGCAGATGCTATGTGTAGTTTTACAGGTTATACAAAGTAGTCAGGCTGTAAATATTAGGTTGGTGCAAAAGTAATTCAGGTTTTTGCCATTGAAAGTAATGGCCAAAAACACAGTCACTTTTGCACCAACCTAATAGCTAAAAATCTTCCTGCTTGGACTATTTTTAAAATCATTATGTATGTAAAAATTTTAGTGTGGTACCAGCTGGCATTTGAGCTAGCAGATATCAGCCTGTAGTGAAGAAATATCAACGTAGGGGCCAATACACAGAGGCTTTTTGCCTCAGTTATGTAACAAAATTTAAAAATTGGAAGATAAGTTAGTTATTCTAACCATATGCAGAGAAACTGGATTAACTAGCAAGTAAATGCATAGAACGAACAGGTAAAATACTGAATGAATACAAGATTTCCACAAGGTTGCAGAATACAAGATTCATGCCCAACATTCAATGCCATTTCCTTACCAAAAGACTAACAGTTACCAAAAAAAAATCAGAAATAAGATATTATTCCCTAGAATGACAAAACTGATACACATGACTATTTAAACACACACACACACACACACACACACACACACTCATACAAAACCCATATGAGATAAACTATCATAATGAAGATTTAAAAATCTGAATAAATGAAGGGCTATGTCACTTTATGAGATTTCATGAATTAACAGTATACTGTCTGTTCTCTCCAAATTATCCTATTAATTTAAGCCAAATTAAATTATATATTTAATAATGCTTAATAACATTACTTAAAAATACATAGGTAAAAAGGAGCCGCAAATGTAGGTTAACACTAGAAATAATAATGGGGGGGGGTAATTGTCCAGACACAATCAAAATATATGACAGAATTATATTAAGAAGAATGTGTAGATTTTGATTATAGCTTTTCTTTTGATTAAAAAAAGCCACAGACAAAGATAATATATTGAGAGATAGACCTAAAATGTCTCCAAGCTAGAAGGGATTAATTACTATCATGTAAACATTACTATTGAAAATAAAGGATTCACATCACCGACTGTGGGAACTCCAATGCCCTGTTTGCTCCTTTCCCCAAAGTCTCAAATTAGACTGTCAGTGGTTTCTCTGTTGGGTTTATACCAGAGAAGAACCAAGGGCAGCTCAGGAAAGTTAACCTCCTGAGCATTCCTATGACACTTTATCCTTAAAGGGAAAGTAACAAAAAGCTCTGTTTCCAGAACCTTAAACAGGGAATCATGGCAAGAGATGTTCTGATGCTTCTTCCTAATCAGAACCAAAGCTAGAAGAAGAGACAGTGACACATGTAACTTATTTTTGCTGTTTTCTTTTTTCAAAGCCTTCTTCCCATGCTTTTTGGGGCAAGAATAGGGGAAATTTTATTCTTACTTCCTCTAGGACTTTGCTATTATTCCCACTAAGCTAGATTAGCTACATTAGATTTAGTTAAATAATATTATGCACAGTGAGGGAGAAGTCTATGACCTGGGTGCTTCAGGATGGACTTACAACATAATAGTCATCCTTTTAAAGTTATTTATTTATTTATTTATTTATTTATTTTTGGTGTATGGCCCTATTTTGCATGTCAGGAGCTGAATATAACCTCCTTTTTCATTATGACCCTTATGTATTCCAGGGTCCTTTTAAGTATTTGGGTGCCTTTGGTTAATTCGAACAAAAGTTACCTATTAAGGAAATCACAAATAAAAAACCATATACCTTGATATACCTATGATTGCAAAGTAGTGTAAGTTCTATGGAAGCCCAGTGGAAGGAGAATTCTGAGAGAGCAATTTCAGTTCTGGTGATTGTTACATTTCAAGAAAAACCAAAACTGAAACTCTGTTCTCTTCCACAGAAATGTCTCATTCATTTCTGTGAAGGATATCTTTAATGTCCTTCACACATGTTAAAACTTTAAGATTCTATGAGATATGGCATCAGGAATATCTCACTCTTTTTAATATTTTATGTGCTCTCTACTTAAATACTTTACTTCTTTGATCTAATGAATTTTTCTGTGAAGCAAAGAAGAAATCAAAGCTCAAATTCATCTTTAGGGTTGCCAGATAATATATATCGTACACTATTAAATTTGAATTTCTGATAGAGCAATATTTTTCAGTATAAGTATTTCCCATTCAAGATATGAGATATAATAATACATCCATTCCTTTTCTGAAATTCAAATTTAACTGGACTTTTTTCTGCTTTTATTTGCCAATTCTAGCGACCTTATATAATACATCAAATTTTATGAGTTCATAAACTTTGTTAATCATGAAATTGGAAGAAGTATGGTAACAACCAATTTTTTGACATGTAATATCATAAGTGGTTCAAACAGAGAAAGTTTAAAACAACATTTTTATTTCGGTGAAATTCTTTCAGTTATACTTTTGAATCTTCATAAAAAATATTTTCAGTCTGGTAAATATACATAGATATGTATTTCTTTTCCATTAAAATTTTTAAGGACATAATATTTTCATATATTCTTTTATCAAATATTTTAGGTCAGTGAATCTAAAAATAGGATCAAAATTCAACGTATGAAAGAAAATGTATACACCTTCAAATCTATGAGTCACATGAACTTCATGAAAATCAAATGTTGTTTTTCTTTTAAAATTATTCTTCTCTATATGTTTTATTTCTTTAATTATCTTGAAAATTTGTATTTTTCAAGAAAGAGGGACATTTTGCCATGAGTACTGGTGAATACCATTCAGCTCTTTTTTTTTAGTCACAAAAAGCCAGAGGAATTCAAACTTCAACAAATCTCTCACTAACCTCAAAAAACTTTCTTCCTCAGCTATACATAGGCATCTATTCTGCCAAGCATCTGTTGAGGAAATGATGTAAGTAAATTTCCAAAGATTTTAAGTCCCTAGCTTTAGCCTAAGTATAGCAATTGCCAGATTGCACTGTGACTTAAAATCATATCAAAGAAAAATGCACAAGCTTCCTCCACATGGCATTTTAAATTTTATGTATGGCTTTTAAAAATTGTCTATATAAGAGATTAGATACAAAATAATACTTTCTCAGGAAAAGGATGTTTCTAGAAGAGTTTATGGTAATACCATCTTCCTTAAAATGTGCTTACTTTAAAGGACCGATAGCAAGCAAGAGAAGAGTATATGCCAGCAATTAAAATATTGTCTCCAACTGAGCATCAAGGAGAAAAATCTGATGTCATTAATGTTTAAAAACATTCCTTTTACCACAAGTAAGGTATAGACTTAAGAAATTTTTAAACTTGTGAAAGCGTTCTGAGCTTTCTTTTTTCTAATTAATGGGTGCAATGGGAAGTAAAGTGGCAAATACTATTTGGTATCATTCTGAAGATTAAATGTAAATAATGCATAAAATACAATGAACACATTGCCCAACATGTAGCAAGTACTCAATAAATAGGACTTATTATTATTTTTAATTTAATTTTAATTTAATATTAGATAGGTTTTAAAATTTATGAAGCTAGATGTCCTTGATGCAGTCTGACCAATCTAAATATACATTCTAATATTTTTGCATTAAAAGCAATATTCATTAATCAAGAATACAATACATTGTCACTAACCATGCTATACAATAGATATCACATTTAAACGTTAAATGATTACATACGGCTAGTACTGTGTTAGCCAGTCCAAAGACATGAAAATAATTTGAAATTTTTAAGTAACTGAGCTGATAGAAAGACAGATGATTATATGTTAGTACTATAATCAAAGAGAGCTAACTGTAAATCTCTGGAATTTGTCATGTCATCCACATTAATGTGTAAGTTGTTAAGTGTGATACCAAGAAGAGAAATTGTTACCTACATGCCAAAGTCACTTAAGAAGATGGATGTGGATATAGTGTTTAGTTCTAAAATTAAAGGTGAAGCTATAAAAAAAGGATGGCTTGGGAGGCTGAGGAGGGCAGATCATGAGGTCAGGAGTTTGAGGCCAGCCTGTTCAATATAGCGAAACCCTGTCTCTACTAACAATACAAAAATTAGCTGGGCGTGGTGGCACACACCTGTAATCCCAACTACTTGGGAGACTGAGGCAGGAGAATCGCTTGAACCCGGGAGGCAGAGGTTGCAATGAGCTGAGATAGCACCACTGCACTCCAGCCTGGGTGACAGAGCGCGACTCCATCTCAAAAAACAAACAAACAAAAACGAAAACGAAAAACAGGGATGGCATAGAATGTTTACAAAAGCACCAGCCTGGGCAACATAGTGAGACCTCATCTTTACAAAAAAAAAAAAAAAAAAAAAAATTGTCAGGCTTGGTAGGGTGCCTGTGGTCCCAGCTACTCATTGGCTGAAGTGGGAGGATTACTTGAGCCCAGGAGGTTGAGGCTGCCGTGGGTTGAGATCATATCACTGCACTCTAGCTTGGGCAACAAAGTGAGACTCTGTCTTAAAAACAAAAACAAAAAAAAAGAGTTTATAAAATCAACTAATAAAATAAAGATAAATGACGATGAATTCTGGGATTGTATATTGTATTAGTACAAGAGAGTAAAACCAATGATTTTCGGATCTTGGACAACTTGCTTAGCATATCACAACCAGCTTTTCACTAACTCCTGCTTTGACATCATTGTAATTTATGTTGACATAATTGAAAATTCAGAATATGATCTCATTACCTCTGTAGCCAGAGCCATTAGAAAGAAAAATATTCCTTACTGTAAAATAAATGATATGGAAAATACTAGTTGACTATTTTTTCTCTTCTATGAATAACAATTATTTGTATTCTTGTTCACAATAGAAATCATGTGACTATGTAAATTACCATTACTATTCTATTTCTAATAAAATATTTTAAGATATTTTAACCTTAAGATAACATGGTATTGTCATGTTAAACTATATTTCATAACACTTTTCATGGCATTATCCTTTTAAATGAGACATATTCAAAAACTAAATATAGAACCTAAATGGGAGACGAAATTTGGTTAGATTATTCTATGTTTCATAGTATTAAACTTTTCTATATATAGTTCATATGAAGATGATTGCATTTGTTCATCTTGCTTAATTCACATTACTTAGTGCCTGAATAAACAGTACATTTTTTATGGACACAAACTAACATCATATTGTCAGTTTCCATGCACTTTGAAGGGGATCATGTGATACACTGGAATATGTATTTGTTTAATTATTTCTCAAAAACGAAATCATAGAGTTGGAAGATCCATATAAAGAAGTGTGTACCAATGTTGAAGATGAAATGTAATTAAAACAAAATATTTTGTAAGTCTGAATGTCATTTATGTCTAGTAAACATAACCGTCATGGAAGAATATGGGTATGTTTGGCAGATCCATGTTTTCTCTTGGAAGGCAGTATGTTAGCATGATCACAAAACGGGAGATGTTTTATAATTGTTTTGCAAATTATATTTTCCATATCTACACCAATTAAAATGTCAGATACATATTCTTATGGAAAAGTTTGTGACAAATTTAACTTAAAAATTTTTTAATGTAAGCAGTTACAAATTTGATGAGCTTTTGAATAACATGCCTTGAATTTCTTGAACAACTCTTCATTATGACTTACAAATTATTTGGAATTCACTAGAGTATAGGATTCAATAATATAGCACATAAACAGAAATATAAAGTGTCTTATTTGTACAAAAATATGATTTGACTGACAGGAAAAATTTACAGATGAGATAAAGTGCAAAAGAAAGGAAGTCAAACACTAAACAACTTATATTTCTGTATTTGAGAGCCGTCACTCCATCTCATTAACTGGTTTATGTATTTAGGCATATTTTATTTAAAACTCACTATTTTGGGTTGGTTCTTGTAAATATTGTCTTTATAAAATTGTTTCTCTCCTAAGAGTTACAGTTTTTTTTTAATAATATGCTCTTATTTGGTATATCCTCTCTGGTGGGTCCAAACTCCTAAGGTCCCTAGGTTATGCTCTCATAAGCAATGACACCGGTTTAATGAAATGAAACAATTTACCCTCATAGGTAGTCTACTTCTATCAAGTAATATAATAGAATTAAGTCACTGGTTCTTAGACATTAAAAAATATATAGCAAATAATGAATCCAATGGTGCTAAATTCATGTGAATATATTACATCAGGCTATCGGTAAGGAGAGAAACTCAGGTCAGAATGTTATTATTATATGTAGACAGATTCAAACAAATAAAACTAGAGAAAAAAGGTAAGGGACTGTATGGTTAAGAATAAATTGATAAAGAATAGATAAAGTTGATATGTCATTTCTCCTTGATGAGGATGGAGTAAGGAAAACTTTAGGAAAGAGAAACTGAACAAAAAGCAAACCCAAAAATCTTGGAGAATTTGAAAAAGAAGCAATAGAATATTAAACAGGTTACTGTGTCAATACCCAAGAAAAGATGGAAATAATGTACTGGCAGTAGTGCTGAGACTAGAGGCCACTGTATTTTTAAAGCTATAAAAAATGTTGGGATTTCCACCAACTGTGGTCAGTAACCGTGACACCTGGGTTTTGATTAATTACTAAAGAACAAAAATTTATGCAATAGAAAACCAATAATTAATAATTTGGTACTATCTAGATGCTAAGTACAATATTTATATTTTAGATACGAGATCTAACTAAACTTCAGAATAATGCTCTTTTTTGTTTTTTACCCAACTACTGCACATGAAAAAATTTAGCTTCAGAAAAGTTAAATGTTTTGGACAAGATTAATAAACAGTAGATATGGGATGACATTGAAGTCCCTGAATTTAAAAAGAAATATTTTTCCCAGCAAATAAAATTTCCTCCACAGGAAAAAATAACAATGTTGGTTATGGGATTTTTGTCTCAAAAAAAAAGGAAAGGAAATGTAGAATGATTCAGAAAGAGAGAACTAGAAGGATAACAAGACCCAGTGTTTTTTAGAGTAATGATGAGGTTCTCGGCATTTTTGTGGATGAGTTGCTACATTAAAGTGGTTGTGATTTTCCTCCCAGTTAAGGAGATCAAAAAATTCGAAGTAAGATTTTAAAATACTGATGACAAGCTTTGTATTTGAAAAGAAAGACTATCAAGTACGTGTATCCATCAATTAATGACGAGAAACAAAGAAGACAGTAAATGACAAAGCTAAAAGCAGTAGCAAAGCTGATACAAGGTGACTTGGAGCTCAAAGAAGAAGCAGATTTTGAATAATATGTGTAAAGCAATAGCTTCATAAATGCAATTGTTAGCTTAGAGGAAGTAATAATGACCCCCATGGGGAATGGTACATGGTAGAATGCATAGCTTTCTATGATTCTATAGCAAACTGGAGAAAGAGAAAAAGAATGTGCAGTGTGGTAGACTATCAAAAATAGCTTCAGCAAAATTTCCAACCAAAATTGGTCTTCGAGACCTTTCTCCACCCCTTTATCCTAAATGAGCTTCTATAAAATCCTCAGCAAATATAGTATACAGAGAATGACAATGTATGATTTCTGAGGATAAGTCATAAAAGTTAATACAGCTCATTGTCTCTATTGAAGTTTATTGTGGAATTTGGTACCATTTATAAGGAAGCCAATGCTATGTAGAAAGTCAGCATGTAAGTCTTCCAACAGATAGCATCAGCTAACATCTAAGCCAATGGCTGGCATCAACTTCCAGATTTGTGAGGAACCAATCTTTAGATAATTCCAGCACCCAGTCTTTGCAATGACAATGATCAGAGCAAAGTCAAAATAAAATTGCTGATTTATGAAAATAAATGTTGTCATTGTTTTAAACCACTTCATTTAGGGTTCGTTTATTACACAGAAACAGATGACCAGTAAAAACTTTGAGAAGTGAAGATGAAAGAGCACTAAGAATTAAAAGTGCTGAAAGAACTGGAAGTGAACAACAGAGGAGGAAAAGTTAGGAAAGAAATGAGAGCTCCTGAGAATGTCAAAAACAGAGAGACTTGCATTTTGGCTGAGGATAAGAAGATAGATCAAAGGCACAGAGAAAAAAATATGCTTGCAATATATACTAAAATCTCAGAGTTTCAGCTACTGATAAAAGTCAAGATTTTTTCAGACAAAAGTGTTTTATCAGCATTCAAAATAAATTTACTCTGAATATTATAGTGTCTCTTTTGGGAAAAATAACCACCTCTTAGTCCAACTGTATATATATATATATAGCACTTAGTGGTTATTGTATTTATTTCCTCATAGTTAAAATCATTGAATGCCATCTTTGTATGAAAACATTGTACAGAGTTCAAAACAATAAAAATATACAAGTAGTTTTTGGTTTTGGGTCATAAAAACAAACTATATTAGGTGAGATAAAAGAGCTACTGCTTTTCATTTATTCAATAATAGTTACATTGAATCTTTAAAGCAGTGGTCTTTATATATACCCAATGGAACAATGAGTTTATTAATAATATTTCAAAATTTTAAAATAAACTGAAAATTCAAAATTATAGGCTAAATTTACACATAATGGTATACTAATAAAATTCTGTGTGGTCAAGGATATTTATTTGAAAATAATTGTATATTTAGTTAATGATAAGTAGCCAGATAATTACTTTTCTATGAAAAAATTCTGAAAAGTATAAGAAGGCACCATTTTAAAATTAACATCTGGGATTTACTCAGAAAGTCATTGGTCAATAACTGTTTTAAAATAACTGAAATAAAAATCATCTGACATATGTTGTTTACCTTACCTAAAGTATATACTCATTTTATAAATTTTTGTACCCCCGACAGACAGACAGACACACACATACAGAGACAGAGAGAGAGAGAGAGAGAGAGAAAGAGAGACATTAGCACTTTTCTCAGCTTTCTCTTCATGGAGTAATTAAATTTATTCCATTTTTAAAATCTTAGACTCAGAAAATAATAAATAAGGAATATTATAGAACCGATTACATGATTTCAGTAAGCCAAAAATGATGTTCACTCTGTATTTCTTACGATCTCAATGATACTCTTCATTACACAAGTATAACACCTCTTAAGAGCAATTATTTAAGTAAAATTTTGTCAGGGAGAAGATATGAGGATTATTCTCTTATTAAAAAAAAATTTTTTTTAAAGTAACTTGCCAAAAAAAGGCATGATTGAATTAGAGAAGCTCCCGTTTTTTGCAACCCTGCTTCTGAAGTGAAACCTTGGGTCCTAAAAACCAAATGGTGGCTTCATCTGCCATGATGCATGATATTTGTTTTATCAAACAGAATAAACCCTGTTAAAGATGTTCCTTAAAAGCTCTAATTTCAAGTATACCCTGCCATCAGAGTTGGTCTACCATAGATAGACTAACAAATACCAATAGAATAAAATCTAATGCATAAAGGACAGAAAAAGGAGTTACATTTTTCCCCAAATTTACAAAATTGATTGCTCATTAAGATATTTATATGTACATCTTAATTTAATTCACTTATCTCAGATTATTTTTAAATTTTCTTTTAAACTTGATGGAAAATTCTCCTGAATTGTGGCATAATTTGAGTTCAAAATATATTAATTATTTCCAAATCTTTATCTTGAATCAGGAAATGTTCATTTATTACAAGCCATTTCTAAAATTGCTTTTTTGTTGTTTGTTTTTGAGACAAAGTCTCACTCTGTCGCTAGGCTGAAGTGCAGTGGTGCGATCTCAGCTCACTGTAACCTCCACCTCCCAGGATCAAGTGATTCTCCTGCCTCAGCCTCCCAAGTAGCTGGGACTACAGCCGCGTGCCACCAGGCCCAGCTAATTTTTATATTTGTAGTAGAGACGGGGTTTCACCATGTTGGCCAGGATGGTCTCGATCTCTTGACCTTGTGATCCACTGGCCTCAGCCTCCCAAAGTGCTGGGATTACGGGCATGAGCCACAGTGCCCAGCCTAAAATTGCTTTTAAACCTATACAATAAGAATTTGATTGGGTTATTAAGGTAAGCCTGAACATGATGAAGTAGGTTGTAAAAATTTAGAATTTTTATTTTTATTCATGCTAATCAAATCAACATTCTAAGAAATCCAGTATGGTATCTATTGAAAGGATGATGACACTTTAATAATTATGGTACTGTGCTCTTATAGGCAGCTTCTGAAACTGTAATATCACTGAGTATCACAGACAAGATACAGTAATAAGGTTACCCACAGAGAAAAGGTAAAATGCATTGTAAATTTAACTTTCTAGATTTTCATTTTCAAGTTTTTGTACTAAATAAAAGTTGAAGCCATATGTTCAGAAATGTTCCTGTATCTAAAAAATAAGCTTATGACATTTCCCCACAAAACACATTTCTAAGTCCCAAGATGGAGTAATTAGAGAGATGTTTCTACATGGAGTTCTATAAATTGTCACACCTGTTTAGTTGAACACAGAATGAAAATATGCAGACTTCAACAGAATTCAAGAACTCATTAAAAGACTTACACTTTACCAGCAGAAATTACTTAATATAGGAAAAACGTCAGTCATTTTTCAGGCAGTCATGAAGTGATTTTTAAATCACTGAAAATGACAAATTAGAAGTGGAAAATTATCACAATTATATAAGCAGTATTACTGCGATGTATAGAACATCTGCCACCAGTGATAGCCAATTCAACATTCTACAAGGGGGAACCAATTGATGCATTCAATATTACAAGGCTATAGGCAGTTATTACATTTTTTTCACTTTTAAAACAAAAAAAGCAATCATGTAATTTTCAGTTAGTATAAAAATTGAATACACTCTGAATCAAAAATAAGCAGGTATCATACTTTCCATATGGCCATTTGTAGCAAATCATACATTTCATTTTTAAGAAATGATATATTTTTCAATCTTTTTTCTGTGTGTTAATAAAATATGGAGAGAAAGCTGTGATTCTTCTCGTTCTACACATGGCCATAAGAATGTCAGTACTCAAATATAACTCTGTGATTTCAGACTAAAAAATTGTGTCATACCTATTTTCAAATATGTCTGTCAGAAGAGAATGATAATACTTTGAACTTCTTTTAAGATTAAGAACATCCCCACATCTCGTACTCTCCTCATTATCAAACATTTACTCAATACCTTCTATGTGCTGTAAAATAGGGCTGTAAATTTGAATCGATCACAGGCTTTGCTGTCAAGAACTTTGCAAATCAGTAGGAGGAGTAAAGGAAGTGGATTTTTGCAGAAGTGAAGGAGAAGAAGAGAGACTTCATTCTAGAGAAGATATAAAATATGAATGACAGCAGAGAAAATATGAATGTATATGGCTTGTTTATGACACAATCACTAAGACTAGTTGATTAGAGCAAATGATTGGTTAAGAAAATATTGAAAAATGCTTATAAAAGTAGATAGACATAAATTACATAAACACCTGAATGCCATAAAAAGGATACTGGATTTGGCTATATTCACAAAAGGGTGGAAATAAAATTGAATGAGAAGTCGTTATGCCAAACAATAACAAAAGTAGCAAAAGCTAAAATTAATTAAATGCTTACCAAATATTTTACATGAATTGGTTCATTTAGTCTTAAGAAAAACACATGAAAAATGCTACTCAATTCTCTTTCCCCTTAAATTCACCCTCTTGACAGTGCTCCATTTACTGGTTTCCTCATTTTATATTAGTGAATTTCATTTTTAAACAATTACCAAATTATAGTGAAGTCAGGACCACTTTACAAGAAATTGATCTTTATGCCTAATTATACATAATTGATTTTAGTTAAATATCCCAAATTACTGTTTCTACTTGGAAGGGCCCTGTTTAGAATCACTGACGAGTTGCTTGTTTCACTGAAAACACAGATAATTTCTTCAAATTAAAAAGAAAAAGAGAGAGGAAGCCACATTGACATTTGCTATTCTGTGTTGGTGGTGTAGCTTTTTTCAGATGAACTCTCTCACTAAAAACTACAAAAATTCTGTATAAAAACACACAGAAATCTGCACAAAGTCCTTTAAGAACGAACAAAAACCAGGCAAAAATAGAATGCATGAGTAAACTCAGAAATTTATCCAACGAAATTATCTAATCTGTAGAATAGTGAGAGGACCACAGATGGTTGAACTAAAATGAATAGAGCCTCAGTGACCAGTAGGAGAATTCTTAATCTACCATACGTGTAACTGTAGAAAGAAAGGAAACAGACATTTTGGCAAATAACTCCTTGGCATATATTCAGCAAATATCAAAAGAGGCTAATTAAAATTCTGGTAGAATTTTTAAAATAAACTGACAAGTGGATTCTAAGATTTACATGTATATGCAAAGGATCTAGAATAGTCAGAACAATCTTAATAAAGACTTCTATCCAGGACATATACAGTTTTTCTACATATCACTAATAAAAAGACAACTTAAAAATGGCAGAGTGAGTGAGCCATATTGGCTTTCAATGACTACAGGATATTATGGGCCTGAAGATTTGTTTTATAGAACCTCAAGTTTGATATAAATATACACCAACCAAGAAACACTAGTATTGGCTAAAGAAAGAAAAATAGACCAATAAAATAGAATAGAGATTACAGAACTAGACATACACACATATATGTTTAATTTATTTATGATAAGATCTCAAGCAAATCTATGGGTAAAAGAAAGTTGCCACATGGTGCTGAACTGTATTTCCATATATTAAAAAATTAAACCAACTTTCTATGAAATGCAAAAATTAACTGAGTGGATTGTAAACCTAAACAGAGGGCTAAAACTATAAGTCTTCTAGAAGAACGCATTGGATAAATTCCTTGGGATTTTGGAACATGCAAATGTTTCCTAAAGAAGGCATAAAACATACAAAATGTGTTTTAAAATGATAAATTTATTTTATTAACATTGAAAACTTTTGCTCATCAAAGTACATGGAAAAAAAATTTAAAGTATGCTGGGTGTGGTGGCTCACGCCTGTAATCCCAGCACTTGGGGAGGCCAAGGCAGGTGGATCATGAGATCAGGAGATGGAGACCATTCTGGCCAAAATGGTGAAATCCTGTCTCTACTAAAAATACAAAAAAAAAAAAAAAATTAGTTGTGCGTGGTGGCACGTGCCTGTAGTCCCAGCTACTTGGGAGGCTGAGGCAGGAGAATCGCTTGAACCCAGGAGGCACAGGTTGCAGTGAGCTGAGATCGCGCCACTGCACTCCAGCCTGGTGACAGAGCACGACTCCATCTCAAATAAGTAAAATTAATTAATTAATTAATTAATTAATTAAAAGGTAGGTCAGAGACAGAAAAAAAAATTTGTATTATATGCAGACATGACAAGTGACTTCTATCCAGGACATATACAGTTTTTCTACATATCACTAATAAAAAGACAACTTAAAAATGGCAGAGTGAGTGAGCCATATTGGCTTTCAATGACTACAGGATATTATGGGCCTTATATAAATATACACAGATACTACCACATTATTAAATAGTTCACTGACATTTTCATGAATAAACCAGAGAAGCAACATATTATATTGATTTACGATCAAATCACTGGAGTCAAATAATTCCAAATTATATTTCTGCCATTTCCTCAAATGGTAAAATAGAGATGAGATTATCTATTTTATTTACTACTTTATGGACTTTCTGATAAAAAGAAAGGTGCATATTAAATAGTAGTTAAAAATAACCAAAGGACATTAAATTAGTATACCAAAGGGATAGCTGAACCCCCATATTTATTATAGCATTATTCATAATAGTCAATATATGGAATCAACCTAGATGTCCATCGAGAGATGCTTGGATAAAGAAAATGTGGTCTATATACACAATGGTATACTATTCGGTCATAAAAAGAATGGAATCCTGTCATTCCCGGCAACATGGATAAACCTGCAGGATATTATATTAAGCGAAATAGGTCAGGCGCAGAAAGATAAACACGGCATGTTCTCACTCATATGGGAGAACTAAATAAAATTTGAGCTCATGGAAGTAGTGAGTAGAATTGTGAGTATTAGATGCTGGGAAGGGTAGGGAAAAGGAGGATAGGGACAGTTTGATTAATGGATACAAAATTATAGCTAGATAGAAGGAATGGTTTATGGTGTTCTACAACATTGTAAGGTGAATGTGGTTAACCGTAATTTATTATATATTTTCAAAAAGCTAGAAGGGAGTATTCTGAATGTTCACAACACAAAGAAATGATAAATGCTTGAAGTGATGGATAAGTTAATTACTCTGATTTGATCCTTACATATTGTATAGATATATCAAAATATCACTCTGTATCTTATAAATATAATTGTCAACCAAAAAAGGCAAAAGGAAAAAATAAGTATTCTATACATTGAACAACAATAAAAAGACATTCAAATTGGCATATATGTATATCTGTTTAATAATTTTAGCTAAATTATATGCTTTATTGAGCATTCAGGTCTTTCATTTTATAATCAGTTTACACTCTCATTTCTCAATACAAGCAGTAAAGTTTCATTAGCATCCTGAGATCTCATAATTATCAATAATTACTATTTATTAAGTATAGTATACACTACCTTGTTGGTAGACACAAACTATTTTGAGACAATTTTTTGTTTGTTTGTTTGTTTTTGTTTTTGTTTTGAGATGGAGTCTAGATCTGTCTCCCAGGCTGGAGTGCAGTGGCGCGATCTCGGCTCACTGCAAGCTCTGCCTCCCGGGTTCACGCCATTCTCCTGCCTCAGCCTCCCGAGTAGCTGGGACTACAGGTGCCCGCCACCACACTTGGCTAGTTTTTTTTTTTTTTTTTTTTTAAGTTGAGACGGAGTTTCACTGTGTTAGCCAGGATGGTCTCGATCTCCAGACCTCATGATCCACCCACCTAGGCCTCCCAAAGTGCTGGGATTACAGGCGTGAGCCACCATGCCCAGCCCAATTTTGAGACAATTTATAGTAGGGTGAACACTTGGAAATAATGTTTTGCCAATAAATCTATGGAAGATTCATCACAATGGAAGAAATTAATTGGAAGATTCAGAGGAAGATTCAGTTCTCTATCTGGATGGAATACGGTAGCAAAGGAAATTGTTCATGTTAGTAATCGATACAGAGCCTTTGCTTTTAAATGTTGTGTTATTGTGGACTATGCTGCGTTTAGAAATAACAGTCACCATCAATGCTAATAATTATCATAGTGACTACAGAGACAAGAAGGAAAACGCTACAAAATAAAGTTTGACAATGTAAAACTAATAGCAACCCAGAATAAGCTTATATAAACACCTGCCTATTCAATGCCTTAAAAATTATTTACATTATTACATGTGTTAAACATTTGCCATAAATTATCATTCCAAATTTTATAAATACTAAGCCTTAACATTGACTATACATGTGTGCTTATCAGCTCATGTAACTCCATTATTTTTTAAAATTCCATTTATGAGAGCAAGGACTAGTTCAATTCTCTACATGGCAGGGGGTCAGAGATAGGGTTAAATTGACAGAGATTAATTTTCCAAACTCTATCAGAATTGAGTCTCAAAATAGGATTAAAGTTCAATTATTAAAAATGAAGAAAGTTATATCTGATTTAGCTCCTGCCTGCTTTTCTTTCCATGAGCAAAATTCTATTCTTCACAAATTTTACCCACTGGTGAGGATTACACAAATGGAGAAATATGTACTTTACATTGGAAAATATTCTGTCTACCCTCTGATCTAAACTGCTAACTAAATGTTTTACACTATTCTCTACTAGTCAGATTGGATCTCTTGTTATCTGTCCAAAATGGTAGCTGAAGTTACCATCATTGAATGCCATTGCAAAACCTTTTTAACATCACTCATCTTGGATTCAAACATCCCAGCATCCTTACAAATAAACTTTCCTATCTTGAAACTAAATTTGTTTATCGTAGCTTTAATTTAGTCAAACTAAAAACAGTTTATTTTCTGACAATCACCTGTTTCTATGTCAAATTCACACTTGAAAATGTGTCATTAACTAATAATGTATAGCATAATAATTTTAACATTTCCTTGCGTTGATCAAAAATACACATTTAAAAACAGCAATAAATCTTATAGTTATAAAATTTGAATAAATCACTTTCTAATGGATGCATAAATCTTACATAACATTTCAAACTTGGGATTACAATTAAGAATACATTTTCATGTGGTTTTATATTATATTTTAATTCTTAATTTTACTTTTATGTTTGAAATTGAAGTTTGACCTTATGGCTAATGATTCTTATTTATACTCTATTTCACAATATTTGAGATATCTGAAAAATCAAGAATTTGTTTTTCTAAGGGCTCTTAAGTTTTAAAATATGATTGGCACACTCTACACCATATTTATTTGCAGTCTTAATGTAAATTTGCATTAGATGTGGGTTATTAAACTGCTTTGGGTATGACAACTATAATATTCCAAATGATATAAGTTCCAAAATTCTGTTTGGAATGAAATTCAAGAGCAATGAGAACTTGACATAATGGCTAATTTTATAATAATCACTGGTTGATAGGGCATTAGGAATATTAATTTTCTCTAGTTTTACTATGGCTCATTAGAACATAATATTGATTCTGAATCCAGACTCATATTTCAAATAATATATATTAATATGCACAGTTGTAAATGCTAGAAAAATACACATATACTGGTTTCTGAAGAGTTTTGAAGAAACCAATAATAAAATATTAGAAAATATGTATGAAATAAAGAGATAGATGGTGTATTAGTTCGTTTTCATGCTGCTGATTAAGACATACCTGAGAATGGGCAATTTGCAAAAGAAAGAGGTTTAATGGACCTACAGTGCCACGTGGCTGGGGAAGCCTCACAATCCTGGTGGAAGGCAAGGAGGAGCAAGTCACATCTTACATGGATAGCAGCAAGCAAAGACGGAGAGCTTGTGCTGGGGAACTCCTTTTTTTTTTTACAACCATCGGATCTCCAGAGACTTATTCACTATCATGAGAACAGCATGAGAAAGACGTGCCCCCATGATTCAATTACTTCCTACCTGGTCCCTCCCACAACATGTGCGAATTCAAGATGAGATTTGGGTGGGGACACAGTCAAGCCATATCTGATGGATAGATATAGACATATTTTATACATCTTTTAAATGTGATGCTTCCTGTACATGTTTGGCATAGGCTGTACATCTCAAACTATTGCAAAAAAAAAAAAAAAAAAACTATTATAGTTACCAAACGTTTGTAGGGTAATCATTCTAGTTTGCTCAAGATAGCACCAGTTTATGCTCATGGGGTAGAAGACAGAATATTGCTGAAGTATCTCAGTTCTCTTCAAATATTAAAATGCCATTTGTCCTGGATGTTTTAACCAAGTACTATTATTTATGGTTGCACTAAAACAAATAGGGATGAGTTTGATAAATCACCACTTGGTATTTTATATTCTGCCATCATCTTTTCCAGGAGTGTGAGATATAGAGTTATACATAACCAGAAAATAATTTTTAACATGAGGATAATATGGTAATATAACCAGTGATAACACACCTCTCTTTTCCAATGCTTTCCAGATGCAGATTTTATTGTATCAATCATTCAAAGACAGCTTGTAGGACTTTGAAGACCCAAGCAGACAAAAGTAGGTAATTCCTCCTTATTTCAGTTGGTATGCAGAGAAGCTACTAATAATGCTACTCTTCCAGCACAATGTTTCTGGGCTGCCAGTGAGCTTGGTCAGTAGGAACCACAGGAAATTATGAGTTATGTCTATGTTATATATGAGAGGAAAATTGAGGCTACTAGTTTTGTCATAGGGTTTATAGATAATTGTCTGTATGTTCTTGCTATAGAGGTTTGGTCAATTATTGTGTGGTACAAAACAGTGGTCAGTAAACTATAGCTGGGAGCTGAATAAGGCCTTCCACCTATTTTTGTAAACAAAGTTTTATTGATATAGTGAAATCCACACATTTATGTTTGTCTATGGTTGCTTTCGTGCTACAATAGCAGAGTTGAATCATTGTGATAGAGACCATAAGGCTCAAGAAGTCTAAAATATTTACTATCTAACTCTTTAAAGAAAAATTTGCCAGCCCTTGGTATAAATCTACAACTATTTACATATTTTACTATGCACTGATGAACATTTCTTATTCTACAATAAATACTTACTTTTAATAAAACTAAGTTTCAAATTTGTTTCCCTAGAAAATCAATGATGAATATGTAGTTGCCCCTAAACTATGCCACTATTAATGATCCAGTGTAGGATATTAGTGACATTACTGACTGTATACAAACCAGAATGCATACATTAGTTGAGCGATCATCAGCATCTACTTTAAAAAATGTTAGTAAATATTTCAGAAGACTGTCTTCTGATGATGAGCTAGGTGTATAAGCAGAAGGTCTTCTTACATCTTCACTCTGTGAAGAATGTCTTTTCATTTGGATCAAATGACTGTCCCAAAATTATTTTTCTCATTTTTTATTGCAAGTTCCTCTGTGCATACAAAAAGTAAAGTGATAGTTGTCAAAGTGTCAGCTCAGCTAGTAGAAAACTTCACTTACAGTTTAAAAATGCCAGCTTGGGCTGGGCGTGGTGGCTCACTCCTATAATTCCAGCACTTTGGGAGGCCAAGGCAAGTGAATCACTTGAGGACAAAAGTTTGGGACCAGCCTGGCCAACATGGCAAAATCCCATCACTACTAAAAATACAAAAATTAGCTGGCTGTGGTGGCATGCACCTATAAATTCCAGCTACTTGGGAGCGTAAGACAGGAGACTCACTGGACATTGGGAGGGGGAGGTTGCAGTGAGCCGAGATTCACCACTGCACTCCAACCTGGGTGAAACAGTGAGACTCTGTCTCAAAAAAAAAAAAAAAAAAAAATGTGAGCCATATTAATAAAAGCAGAAACTTCAGATTGATAATCAGTTAATTCCAATAATGGTTTTCTTTTTCCCTCCAATTCATTAAATTAAAATAAAGTTTTGCAAGTTTATTCTGTCAAAGGCAAGACATCTGACAATATTGGTAGTGCCATTGGGAATTTGTGAATTCAGCAAAAAATATTCAAAAATAAAGTTATTGGTTCCTGTGGTGAAATTTTAAATATACATTTTGTTAAGTATGCGGCATAATACACTGTTTTGATCAAATATAGAAAAATGTGGAGCAGAAAATATAGGAAATTATTGTGGTTCACACATAGTTCATATTTTGTTTCATATCAGTCATGATATTCACACAACTAAAATAAAAATTGTAGTTGCAAAATTCACAAATAATTTTAAATACTTATAGAGTAATGGAACTAATTTGTTGTGACAAAACTATTATTGAAAAAATTGTAACATGGCATAATGTGCTTTTTTTCTTGCTTCTTTTCATCAACATTCAAAGTTTAGAAATGTTTAAGTCTCTAAAGAATGACTTTGAAAATGAATCTAAGGGTGCAGGGGAGCTTTGACATTTTAGTAAAAGAATGCTCTACATTTAGCTGCATCTTGCTCAAAATCAGTTTCAAAAACTTAATTAAACAGCTAAAAAAATTTAAGTACCAAAGAAATGAGTTTTGAACATTACAGTAAGTTGCATTTTTTAGATAAAGAATTGAAGTTTATTCCTCCATGATTCAAGAAAGACACTTAGCAAATTTAACAAGATTTCAAAAGTATATAAGATTTTAAATATTATAACAGTGCTTTGGAATAGCTGGGCTTGTGGGAAGCATTTGAGGGGGCTCCTAAATTTCAAGGATAAACTTACATACTAGAGCATAATGGAAATAATTTGAGAGAGTTGACAACTTTGCAGTATCTAAATTTTGCCAAACATTCTAAAGAATAATAAATAGAAATCATTTACTTCATGAATATCTTGGAAAATGTTATCTAGCAAACTGATTTTGAATAAGTAATATATAGAACTCTTATAAAAATAGTTTATCCTCGAAGAGGTCCTTCACATCCCTTGTAAGTTGTATTCCTAGGTATTTTATTCTCTTTGTAGCAATTGTGAATGGGAGTTCACTCATGATTTGGCTCTGTGTTTGTCTGTTATTGGTATATAGGAATGCTTGTGATTTTTGCACAGTGATTTTGTATCCTGAGACTTTGCTGAAGTTCGTTATCAGCTTAAGGAGATTCTGGGCTGAGACGATGGGGTTTTCTACATATACAATCATGTCATCTGCAAAAAGAGACAATTTGACTTCCTCTCTTCCTATTTGAAAACCTTTATTTCCTTCTCTTGCCTGACTGCCCTGGCCAGAACTTCCAACACTATGTTGAATAGGAGTGGTGAGAGAGGACACCCTTGTCATCTGCCAGTTTTCAAAGGGAATGCTTCCAGTTTTTGCCCATTCAGTATGATATTGGCTGTGGGTTTGTCTTAAATAGCTCTTATTATGTTGAGATACGTTCCATCGATACCTAGTTTATTCAGAGTTTTTAGCATGAAAGGCTGTTGAATTTCGTCGAAGGCCTTTTCTGCATCTATTGAGATAATCATGTGCTTTTTGTTATTGGTTCTGTTTATGTGATGGATGATGTTTGTTGATTTGCGTATGTTGAACTGGCATTGCATCTCAGGTATGAAGCCGACTTGATCATGGTAGATAAGCTTTTTGATGTGCTGCTGGATTCTCCTTGCCAGTATTTTACTGAGGATTTTTGCATCAATGTTCATCAGGGACATTGACCTAAAATTCTCTTTTTTTGTTGTGTCTCTGCCAGGCTTTGCTATCAGGATGATGCTGGCCTCATAAAATGAATTAGGGAGGATTCCCTCTTTTTCTATTGATCAGAATAGTTTCAGAAGGAATGGTACCAGCTCCTTTTTGTACTTATGGTAGAATTTGGCTGTGAATCCATCTGGACCTGGACTTTTTTTGGCTGGTAGGCTATTAATTATTGCCTCAATTTCAGAACCTGTTACTGGTCTATTCAGAGTTTCAAATTCTTCCTGGTTTGGGAGGGTGTACGTGTCCAGGAATTTATCCATTTCTTCTATGTTTTCTAGTTTATTTGCATAGAGGTGTTTATACTATTCTCTGACGGTAGTTTGTATTTCTGTGAGATCAGTGGTGATATCCCCTTTATCATTTTTTATTGCATCTATTTAATTCTTCTCTCTTTTCTTCTTTAGTAGTCTGGCTAGCGGTATATCTATTTTGTTGATCTTTTCAAAAAACCAGCTCTTGGATTCATTGATTTTTTCAAAGTTTTTTGTGTCTCTATTTCCTTCAGTTCTGCTCTGATCTTAGTTATTTCTTGCCTTCTGCTAGCTTTTGAATGTGTTTGCTCTTGCTTCTCTAGTTCTTTTAATTGTGATGTTAGGGTGTCGATTTTAGATCTCTCCTGCTTTCTCTTGTGGGCATTTAGGGCTATAAATTTCCCTCTACACGCTGCTTTAAATGTGTCCCAGAGATTCTGGTACGTTGTGTCTTTGTTCTCATTGGTTTCA
The DNA here is from genome assembly GCF_009828535.3 of Hylobates moloch. NCBI lineage: Eukaryota > Metazoa > Chordata > Mammalia > Primates > Hylobatidae > Hylobates > Hylobates moloch. The sequence goes on along the minus strand of NW_026652277.1, from coordinate 98,280,209 downwards.
AAGAACATCTTTATTTCTGCCTTCATTTTGTGAAGGACCTCTTCAAGGAAAACTACAAATCACTGCTCAAGGAAATAAGAGAAGACACAAACAAATGGAAAAATCTTCCATGCTCATGGATAGGAAGAATCAATATCTTGAAAATGGCCTTACTGCCCAAAGTAATTTATAGATTAAATGTTATCCCCATCAAGCTACCACTGACTTTCTTCATAGAATTGGAAAAATCTACTATAAACTTCATATGGAACCAAAAAAGAGCCCGCATAGCCAAGACAATCCTGGGCAAGAAGAAGAAAACTGGAGGCATCACGCTACCTAACTTCAAATTTTACTACAAGGCTACAGTAACCAAAACAGCATGGTACTGGTACCAAAACAGATATATAGACCAATGGAACAGAATGGAGACCTCAGAAATAACCACACATCTACCACCATCTGATCTTCGACAAACCTGACACACACAAGCAATGGTGAAAAGATTCCCTATTTCAGAAATGGTGTTGGGAAAACTGGCTAGCCATATGCTGAAAACTAAAACTGGACCCCTTCCTTACTCCTTATACAAAAATCAACTCAAGATGGATCAAAGACTTAAACATAAGACCTGGAATCATAAAACTCCTAGAAGAAAACCTGGGCAATACCATTCAGGACATAGGCGTGGGCAAAGACTTCACGTCTGAAACACCAAAAGCAATGGCAACAAAAGCCAAAATTGACAAATGGGATCTAACTAAACTAAAGAGCTTCCACACAGCAAAAGAAGTTGTCATCAGAGTGAGCAGGCAACCTACAGAATGGGAGAAAAATTTTGCAATCTATCCATCTGACAAAGGGCTAATATCCGGAATCTACAAAGAACTTACAAATTTACAAGAAAAATGGAAGCAACCCCATCAAAAAATGCGCAAAGGATATAAACAGACACTTCGCAAAAGAATACCTTTATGCAGCCAACAGGTATATGAAAAAATGCTCGTCATCACTGGTCATTAGAGAAATGCAAATCAAAGCCACAATGAGATACCATCTTACGCCATTTAGAATGGTGATCATTAAAAAGTCAGGAAACAACAGATGTTAGAGAGGTTGTGGAAAAATAGAAATGCTTTTACACTATTGGTGGGAGTGTAAATTAGATCAACCATTGTGGAAGACAGTGTGGTGATTCCTCAAGGATCTAAAACTAGAAATACCATTTGACCCAGCAATCCCATTGCTGGGCATATACCCAAAGGATTATAATCATTCTACGATAAAGACACATGCACACGTATGTTTATTGCAGCACAATTCACAATAGCAAAGACTTGGAACCAACCCAAATGTCCATCAATGATAGACTGGATAAAGAAAATGTGGCACATATACACCATGGAATGCTATGCAGCCATAAAAAAAAAAAAAAAAAGGATGATTTCATGTCCTTTGTAGGGACATGGATGAAGCTGGAAACCATCATTCTCAGCAAACTATCACAAGATCAGTAAACCAAACGCTGGAAGTTCTCAGTCATAAGTGGGAGTTGAACAATGAGAACACATGGACACAGGGAGGGGAACATCACACATTGGGGCCTGTTGGGGGTGGGGGGCTAGGGGAGGGATAGCATTAGGAGAAATACCTAATATAGGTGACGGGTTGATGGGTGAGCAAACCACCATGGCACATGGCATACCTATGTAACAAAATTGCCCATCCTTCACATGTAACCCAGAACTTAAAGTGTAATTTAAAAATATATATTTTATCTGCATATTTTATATCAAAAAAGATTTAATAATATCTTCCTTTAGCAGACTTTTTTTAAAGAAATTAACAGAAACCTCAACATGTGTTCAGTGAAAATGTCCATAATTTAAAATTTAACGGTTAAGAAGTGTCAAATAAAGACATGAACAATTTCAAATTCATTAGTCATAAATGCAAGTCTGAAGAAAGATGTAAGTAATTTTATGGTGACAAGCATGTGAACTGTTGTTCGGACTCTTATGCTATAAAACATTTAGCAGTAGTATGATTTAATTGTATTAACCAAATTGATTTATTAAACTTTAAAAGAGTTCAGTATATATAACTTCTAAAATTGCATTTTTCAATAATAAAGGAAATATTTCACATTTAATTTGAAATACATAGACAAGATTAAAGTTATTTGTGTATATGTATGTGTATATATATATATATATATATATATATATATGCATTTTTTACCTGAAAATTGCTCATCACATTCACAAATGAAACTATTTGAAGTAATATTGCTGCAGTCTCCATGGAAACAGACATGTGGTTGACATTGGCCAATTATTTCTGAGCAATTCTTTCCTATAACAATGAAAAAAGTTTTTTTTTACATTGCATATCAGTATTATAACCATCAGTTTTCCCTCAATTCTTTAATAATGAAAGTATCAAATTCTGACAAATGTAATTTCAGTTATGAAACCATGTTATACGATGATGCATTTAAATTGAAATAAAAATTAATTTTGATATTTTACATAAGTTTTTCATCTTCTGACCCCAGATTATAATATCCAAATATTTTTTCTGGCTAGTAGTATTTGAGCTTTATTTAATTTACATAATATTTTAAAATTTTAATTGTATTTTCATGATAGATAATATTCATACATTTAAGTACCAGTTTTTCAACATACACTGATAGTATTGCAGTGAAATTTACAAAATGACACATTCAAATGTGTATTGTTTCTCAGACTTACTCCCTAGCCAAAGGAACAATTCAAAAGGAGAAATGCCTACCTGGATTCTCAGAATATGTGCACAAACTTCCAAATTCAGCACTTCTTTGTACTGGCTGGCATATCAAATTTTCCAAATCTCACTTACACATACTATTGTGGTCCCATTATATCAGTTACATACATATATATGTGTGTATATATGTATATATACACACATATATACATATATACACACATATACGTATATATATATACACATATATACGTATATATATATATACACACACACACACACACACACATATATATGTATACATATAGCCTTCCATAACGTACTCATTCTATGCATATTTAATCACCTCATAATACCCCAGTAGAGGAACGTGCCTTGAAAATCCCAGGGCATAGCAAGTGGACAAATGTTGTTACAAACCAACTGCATGTAATTTGGCAATATGTTTTTTTCCCCAGTTTAATTAAGCTCTTAATTTAATTTATGAGCAGTTTTTGCCATTATCATTGATGTCTTTCAAATTCCTTATATACTACTGACATCCCTGCCTCACTAATGCAGAACTCTTTTTTCTTCATTTGCCTCCAAGCAACCCTAAATGTAATGAAAATATAAATAATGAAAATATAAATAAAAATCATTGTGTTTCAAAAGGTTTTCCAAGCATAAAAATTAACAGTATAATGCTCAATAGGCCACACCCTAATTAAAACTTAGTGAGTTTTATGAGCTAAATTGTGCCCACTCACCCCTGCCAAATTCATGTTGAAGTCCTAACCCTCGGCATCACAGAGTATCTATATTTGGAGATAATATCTTTAGAGAAGTATGCAATTAAGGTTAAATAAGGTCAGTGGGGTGAGTCCTAATCCAATGTGACTGGTGTGCTTTGAAGAGGAGAACATTTACACATAGATACATACAGAGAAATGACAATGTAAAGACACAGGGAGAAGACAGCAGTCTATGGACCAAGCAAATAGATCTCAGAAGAAACCATATCTGCCAATCGTTGACTTCTGGCATCTAAGACTGTGAGAAAATAAGTTTCTGTTTAAGCCATCCAGTCTATGGTACTTTGTTATGACCGTTCTAGCAAACTAATGCAGTAAGCATTCTCGATTGTTTTGACAATTCTACATATTTCATTATCTTCTTTGATTTTTTAAATTGAAGTAATTATTTATAATTAAAGTGGCAAACAGAGTATTCTTAATGTTATAAAAATAAGTAAGCATTATTTAGATATTTTATAGTGCTCAAAGCTTAATGATTTAAAGCACCTATGGCATAAAGAAAGAAAGAGAGAGAGACAGAGAAAGAAAGGAAGAAAGAAAGAAAGAAAGGAAGGAAGGAAGGAAGGAAGGAAGCAAGGAAGGAAGGAAGGAAGGAAGGAAGGAAGGAAGGAAGGAAGGAAGGAAGGAAGGAAAGGAAGGAAGGAAATCGAGTAGGAAGCAAACCACTCTATGCAGTTATAATAAAACCACTAAAATAATATCCCATGAACTATGAATGCACACACGCAAATTAATATTCTGACAATGGTAGAAATTTTCTGGCCAAATGTTCTTTAAAACACTTTGGACAGGTGAAAATGGATGCTTTAAAGACTGTCTATTAAATTTCTTTATCATTCACTCCAAATCAGCAATTTGAGTGTTTTCACATTTTCTCTAGCCTGCCTTAACTTTAATCACCTGATATACCCCAGCGGAAAGAAGAGGTATAACTTGCACCTTCTATCACCAATGCCAGTACAGTCAAATGAGAATTTGATCCACGTTATAGAGACAATATATTCAGTGGCTATTATTGGTATTAACTTCTATAATGATCTTGGTACTGAGCTATCAATTTCAAAATGACTATTTGAAAGATTGGATTAGGTGAATTTTACAGCCTACAATGGCTTATTGAGGTCTTCTATTACATCTTTTTATTTTATTTTATTTTTTGAGACAGAGTCTCGCTTCATCACCCAGGCTGGAGTGCAACGGCACGATCTCAGCTCACTACAAACTCTACCTCCTGGTTCAAGGGATTCTTCCGCCTCAGCCTCCCGAGTAGCTGGGATTACAGGCACCCGCCATTATGCCCGGTTAATTTTTGTATTTTTGTAGAGACGGGGTTTCACCATGTTGGCCAGGCTGATCTTGAACTCCTTACCTCAGGTGATCCGCCCGCCTCGGCCTCCCAAAGCGCTGGGATTACAGGCGTGGGCCGCCTTCAGGTCGGCTCCCGTTACATCTTATCACACAGCCTCTTTAAACTTGGCTCCAGTGGAGTCAGCCTCAGGCACAGGGGAGAAGGAATCCCCCTAAAGCCTGCCTAACAAAATTACAGTTAAATCCCTGCAGGTGATCTGCTCTAGACATATCTCTGCTCTAACCTTCCTTCCTCTTTTATGACCAAAATACATACCAATCTGCTGTTTTCCTATGCTATTATTATCAGCTGTGTCAAATATTTCTCTTTGTTAGATCATCGTGGTCTTATTTCACTTGTAACTCTCCATGCCAGGTCTGTCAAACCCTCAAATAAATTCTTTCACAAGTTTCCAAGCTTTAAATGTTCCCTACATTTTTTCAATCTTTCTCCTCACTTTCCTCCGATGACCCCAGATTCCTCTACTGTATTCTCAAGTAGAGAGAGTTTTATTCCCTTCAAACTTCATTTTAGCCTCAGGCAGCATCATTTACATTTTTTTTTAGATTGCTTTTCCTCTGGCTTAATTACTCACCAAACATCTTTTTACAACCTTTTCTGATTATTGCCTCTTATTGAGCTTATTACAACCCGTTATTAATTATAACTTCTTTCCATTCTTGTCACTATCACCTATAAAACACCATTTGGATGCCATACCAACATCCATTTAAAACATTGCTCTTGGCTCACAATTATCTGTTCCCCTCCAATTCTGCCAAGCAGCTTCAATGACTTCCCTTCAACCATAGTTCCCTAACTTCCTCTACTGAGATGTGTACTTCATTTTCAAGTTATCACCTATCTAAATACCATAATTTTGGGAATTCATTCAGTTACTAAAATCTTTTATATTATTCTGATAATCTTATGTTTTAATGTATGAGACATTAAGAATGGATGTTGGGAAAGATGTAAATATAGATATTTCACTATTAAACATATTTCTAAGAGCCCTCTTTCAGTTAAGCAAAAAGCTTATTTTGGAGGATCCCCGATAGGATTTGTATATGTCCAGAATCTATATTTAGCCAAATTTAAGGAATCTATTAAATTTTTTATTTTTATTTATTTATTTATTTTTATTTTTTTTGAGACAGAGTCTCGATCTTTTGCCCAGGCCGGACTGCAGGGGCGCTATCTCGGCTCACTGCAAGCTCCACCTCCTGGGTTCACACCATTCTCCTGCCTCAGCCTCCTGAGTAGCTGGGAGTACAGGCACACGCCACCATGCCCAGCTAATTTTTTTTTGTATTTTTAGTAGAGACGGGGTTTCACCATGTTAGCCAGGATGGTCTCAATCTCCTGACCTCGTGATCCACCCGCCTCGGCCTCCCAAAGTGCTGGGATTATAGGCATGAGCCACCGCGTTTAAAATGTAGTTTGATTTCTGTTAAGTAACAGTTTATAAATACACTGTGTTTCTCTATTTTAATAAAATTATATATTTTAAACAATCTTACCTGTAAATGGTGGGTGACAGACACATTCATATGCTTGCTCATCCAAATTTTCTCTTTTATTAATGCAACTGCCATTATTTTTACATGGTTTAAAAGAACATGCATCAAGTTCCTGGCAGTATTTTCCAGAAAATGGAGGCTGGCAATGGCAGTTATATGTCTTGCTCCAAGCTTCACTAAGACATTTACCATGACCAGAGCAAAATTCTGAACTCAGAGATTCCTGGCAGAACTGCTGTTTCACTGTCACATTTAGTCGAAGTCCCAGTGGACAAGGTGATGGACCACTTGCCAGAACTGTGATAAAATAATGTGTCCCAACACTCAGCCACTTAGAATTAACAGTGTGCATTCCTTTTAGTCTGCAACCAAAAAGTAACTGATCTTCCGTTGTGGTATTTTGCACACAGTCAATGAAAGATGTTTCAGAAACATTCATCAAATTTATTTCTGGAAATTGAAGAGATGGTTCAGAAGAAATTACAAGGATATCTCCTAATTGAATTTGCAAAGGGCAAATCTGGGGAACAGCTTGATTGCCTGAAGTATCTATTTTAGTGTTTACACCCAAAAACCAGCAATCTCTGTAGAAGTCCAAGCAGATGTTTTCTGTTAGTGTCCAATTTACCACATATGATGAGGGTTGTGGATGCCATTCTTCCACCAATTGCCGTCTACATGTTTTTCCATTTATGAAAGAGCTGTGAAAAACCATCAGGCTCAGAATGATGATTGATTTGTCAGTCATTTTCGGGTAACTGTATTTTACAGTTTATCGTAAAGAATTGCTGCAAAATGGTGTTTTAAGTATTGCTGGAGATTTCCAAGCAAAGTTGTTAGGGATTCCTGGGAATTGGAATTGGCCTTTTTTCTGTCCCCAAAGTAGCTTTGATGACAATGTGCTTTGATGGAGAAACAGGAATTCAAATGTTGTAAATATTCCTTTAAACAGAAAAAGACATATATTGTTAGTGAAGTTTTCCCTAAATTAGTAATATAGAAAATGCTAGCTCTTTCTGTAGATTTCATAAGAGCCTACACTGCAAAGATAGTGTCACCAGCAGCTGGGGACCTTCTTTGGGAAAGTAGGCCAAGAAAAACATGATCAAGATATGTTGATCTGGTCAAGCTTTATATAGTCACCTGATTTTGCAAAGTTCTGGTTTCATGACATAATTAAGCCAGCAACTTACTGCGGTCTTTTGTGTTTTCTCTTTACACCAAGCTTCAATCTAATCAAAACACAGCACAGCCGAGATTCTTTTACAGATGGTTTCAATTTTGTTGGGAGATAAGCATTCCTCTTCTGATTAGTTTTCAAAAAACACCTTTAAAACATAGAAGAGTAGAAATCATTTAAATATATTTTTCATGTAATATTTTATATAAAAATAAGCCTTAAAATGCCTGATAGTGATAATCATGTTCCTTTTATGATAATCAAGAGGATGGGAACTCCCATATAAAATTCTGTTGTGCAAATGACTAAACCTAGAATGAGTCTTCATTGACTTCTGTAGGAATGGTGGAAGGTGCCAGATAAAGAGGGAAAAGAAAGTCAAAAAGCAGTAATGAAAAGATTATAAATACAAGTAAAATGGTAGTAACTGAAAGGAGGAGTCAACCCATCAATTCTGTTGTTCCAGAGGGCAAGAAAACATAAAGGATTTCTGAGTTTAATATATTGACCTATTTTTTTAAAAAAGGTAACTACCAATTATTGAAGGTTTGCTCTGTACAAATCACTCTACTACTTGATTAACAAATAAACTGCAATTCTCACAATTAAACTCAAATTTTGAGAGGAAAGGTAAATGACGTTAGTGAAAAAAACGTGTTCTTTGGATCTCAGTTATGTTATTCATTCGTTTAATGTCCTTAGGCAACCTGAGATTTAATTCTCTCCACTTTCAAATAGGTACACCAGGGAGAAGTACACCTAATTAACAAGGTAGTATTGAAGATTCAATGACTATGTAAACATATATGAGTCACTCAATAAATAGTAGCTTTTATTTTTGTTATTGTACAATTTCATCCAGCAGGTAAGTGGTATATGTTGGATTAAAATTCAGGTTTGTCAGATTCAAAATATCAGCATTTTCTACTGTACCATAAAGATCAATTAAATGTTGTTAAATTATGTTATGCCATTATATAATTTATTTGTTAATTCATACCAAATCTTTATGGTAAGTCTAATATCTTGATGGGTATTTTAGATCAGGCAGAAATCAAATTTCAATTATAAATTACCTCTTTGCAATTTCAGTTCTGCATATTATAAATCTATGAAATATAAATTCATGTGACAAATAACACAAATATGCATATAGAAAGATAAAATACAACTTCTAAGTAATTAAATGTTCTACATAATCATGTCAATTTCAAATATATTAATCACCTTGTTAATTTTATAGATTTAAATTATCAATCTTGCTAAAGGTTTAAAAAATAATTCAAACAAGTACATTTGAGTGCAATCTATGTGCAAGGCAATATGCTCAGTACCAGGATTCATCAATGATCAGTTGGAATAAGGCCTCAATGGAAGGAATTAAGAACTCAATAAAGGAGACATATCATTAGACAAGCATCATCAAATTGCTATCAACAAAATAGTCTAATGGTCTATGAGACATGTAGCAAGGACATTTAGTCCGATCCAGGAAACAAAACCTAAGCTAAAATGATAAAATGGAATCACCTGGGAAAATTGCCAAAGGAAAAATGTTCCAGGAGAGAGCATCTATATCTAAAGATTTTGAGGTGAATGTGACACTGAATGCCTTTAAGGAAGTAAGAGAAGTGGAGCTTTCTCATCAAAGAGGGAAAAGGAATTACAATTAAAGATAATCACTCGATTTAGGAAAAGATTATATCAAGAAGGAGTAGCCATTCTCAGCAAAGGAGCTCATATTTTATTCAAGAGCAATGAAGAGCCTCTTGAAGATTTCATATAGATGACTAACAAAAAAAAGAAAGAAATCCTTACTTAACTTTGTCCATAAGTTCTTGGAAACTGCGACTTCAAGCAAAACAACATATGACAAAATCAATTTTGTTCTCTCGTCAATGTTATAATGAAAAGACAGAGAAGGAAAAGACGTTGAGGACCAACATGTTGTGTGTCGTTTTGCTTAAAGTCACAATTTTGATGAACCTGTCAATTACATTGAGAACTCACTATAATTGAATAGCATTAGTCTAGTTTCAGGGTGAGGAACATATTGGTGAATGCAATTAAAATAATTGAGACACTTGTGGAGGAGACAACAACACTAATGTAGTGAAACAATAATGAAGACGGATTAGTACAGAGGCAATACAAATATAACACTCATGGAGTCCATAAATATTGAAATGGTAGAATTACTACATCTCCAGGGCTGTTGACCTAAAGAGAAGAAAATCCAGGAAGACCAGTTGGAGCAATAAGATGGCAAGGCAAGGAAGAGGGGAGAAGTCTGATTCACTTATGCATACACTCAATTTCAGGTCTATCTGAGTGATTTTCTAGCACAAGTGTTCAGAAATCACAAGAGAGAAAGTGAGGTTTTAGAGAAAGATATGAATCACTAGGCAATATTGAAATACTTTTTTACCTGTAAATCACAAATTTACAGTAGTAGCAACCTGCACAGGTGTATTATTTTCCCAGTAGCTTAGTTGAAAAGGATACACTAAAGATTAAATAGCAAATGAGTTAAACACAGTCACAAATTTATTTCCGCATGTAAATGCGAGGAAACAAATTGCATTTGCATTGAAGCAAAATTAGGCCTATGTGACATTTTTAGACTGACTGCAGATGTGAGCTCGCATTATTGTGGGGCTAATCCCATGGTTCTTAGAGCACGCTGGGTCTCTAATTATTGTGCATTTATGTTTTCAAAGAGAAAGTGGCTTGATGCATTGCATTTCCGCCTTGTGAAAATTTAAATAAATGAAAATAGCAGCAAAGGAAAAAAAAACACTAACAGAAAAACATCTATGAAGTCACTGTATATCTATACATTCTGAATACAAAAATGCTTTGGATTTTATTGGGAACTAGAGTAATATAAGCATTATAAATTTGAAAAAGGTGATGTAATTTTGACCCAAAAGGTATGATGTTATGTGTCTCAGCTTTTCATTTATAAAGACATTCTTCAAACCCTGTCAAAATAGCAAGCCAAAGGGCATTCTCCTCAATTCTAAACACACATATTGATTAAAATCAGGAAGTAATTTTATCCCAGGTGATATTATCATTAACATCTTATAAATTCTTGAGCCAAGAAGCCCAGAAACCCAGAACTATGATGGAGTGGCGCCATTGACAGCATTGCACATAATTACAACCATAATATCACTTGACAGGTTACATTACCACAAAAATATTTCACAGGAAAATATGTGTAATTTCAGAACTGTATGAACTGTATCACTTTTATAGTAGCTTTGTAGTTAGGTTATTCTAACAAATAAAGCCCAACTTAAATTCAGTAGTTAAGAAAACATGAACAATATTTCTTCCTTTCACAAATAGCTATCATCTTAAATGACATCTTTTAAAAAAACAAGGTAATAGGTTTAAACAAAAAATTTTATATAAGCCAAAAAATAATTTGAATAGAACATGCTCATTATAATAGTTGGCATATAATAGGCATTCAATTAAAGATAGTTGAGTAGAGATTGGAGATGATGGATGTAATTTATTTCTATTTGCACTCAATAGACAATATTATGAACTGTGGAAGCCTTTAATAAGCTTGTAGTTGATTCTATAAACCTGATATTTTTCATGTTTCACTTGTTTAAGAAGTATGGCCTCCACAATAAGCGGCTTTTTATTTGTATAAATTATACATTGTACTTTCAAAACATATACAAAGAGGAAAATTAGAAATAGAAGAGATAAGTTCTCATAATTTATGCCTGTGCCCTAGAAAGTAAGCAACAAATTTTACCTACCACAGATTGGACTAAAATTATAGGAGGGGAGTGAAAATGTGTGTTTCAGAAATGCTACCAGCAGTGTGAATGATGAACATTTTAGCAAGGAGACTAGAAAAGGGAAAAAAAATGGTAAATTTTAAAATAAAACTGAGAGTACTAGAGAAGAGACAGCTGATTTATTAATACTTTATAAGGCAGCAGTGACTGACTTTATCGATTATGCTCCTACTATTGGGAGACACCAGTCCTTCTTTAGTACACTGTCTTGATTATGACAATGATCCTGTGAGGTAAATAGTCATGGCCCCATTTTAAAAATGAGAAGACTTAAGTCACCATAGTGTCCAAAGAAATAAAAATAAAAAGAGTAAAAAATAAAAAATAAAATGAGAAAACTGAAGCACAGAAAGATTAAGGACTTGCCCAAGCTCACACAATCAATAAGCAGTGGTACACGTATTGACCTGACTCCAAAACACATGCTCTCAGTCACATTTAATATCTCATACACAAATGCACACACCCAGTTAGGCTTCTGAGGCAAAGGAGGCAGGTAATTTAGGAGAAAGAATATTCACAACATGATTGCCAATAAGGCATAGGATTAAACAAAGTGGCTCAGGCAAAAGATGATAGACAATCCTGGAGAACAATAATATTCAAGAGACAAGTGAAAGAAGGTATCTCAAATTATCCTTGCATTTTGTTAAGAAAAACAAAGAAAAAGGTTTTCAGAATTTTTAGAGTTGGCACTTTTATAAATTATGAAGTGAGTTTTCTATATTTGATATCATAATGGTGGTAAACTCAGTAACTGGTCAGTTGATGCTATAAGAGGAGGTAGATTTGAGTGGTGTGGTGGGATTAAGGGAGAGAAAAATCAAATTTAAAAAAATCTTTGAAAAAATTGTCTATGGAAGAAGAGTAATTAAGTAAACAAGTTGCCAAAATAGAGCTAAAATCTCATTTACTACATCAACTTCTTCATAAAGCTGTGTTTAAACTCAGATCTCTAGCTTGAGCACCACTCTACAAGTGCCTTCACATTATAGTATCCTTTTTGAAGAAGAAATAATAGGCAGAAATGTACCTTCATTCAATTCCCTCTTATTTCTGAATCCCAGGTTTATATAATCCTAAAGTAAATAAATAGTCAGGAATGAAGTGACTGTAGGGAATGTGCAAGGGTCAGTGATGTCAGGAGGTAGAAAGAGCCACAAGACTGTCACAGATGAGCTGAAGAATGAAGTGCATTTTGGATTATGCTTGGGGGTGGGGGAAGGTCAGAACTTTTTGTTTTGCTCATTACTCAGCTACTTACAAATGTATAATTTTATAATGCTTTTTAACATGCTTAAATGTTTAGGGACTAAATTTAATATGTCGGTATTTTAAAAATATTTTCCTTTTTAATCCACACACTCTATGAGTAGGCCTCAGAAATTTTAAATAGCTGTATTAAAGAGTACTTATTAGAAACAGAGTTTGTCTTCTGTGAAGTGAAATCGGTTTTCTGTATGTAATCTAGAATGGAAAATAATTGACAATAGTATCACTATATCTGTGAGTGTCCATGTATACATGTGCGTTTGTCTGTGTGTGGGAGAAGGGAGGTGTATGCAGCCTTCATCTCAATTTGAGTCATCACAGCATATTGGTATTGTTAGTTATTTCTCTTTTGTAGAGGATTAAAATGAGAATTTAAATGATTACATTGAGGTTTCATTATTCAACTCTTTTAAGATCATATTTCCTATCTCTTAGCAGAGATAATATATTTTTTCTAGAATATTTTATATTTTAATAAGGAAAAACTACATTTAAGAAAAACACCTAAATTATAGTTGCCATAATCCAGTTGGTCTATAGTATATGGATTAAAAGTGGTAAAGGAAATGGAAAGAAACATCAATATATTGTAATTGGAGTAAGGAATGATGCTTGGTAACTCACTGATTATAGAGTATAAAAGATTTGCCATTCAAGATATCATTTCAATTGCAATTATAAATTTTGTATTAACATTTCTTTGGCTTGTGGTTAAATTTTTATCAAAATATATAATTCCATATATGGCATTATAAAAAAGTATAGAGATTATTGTTGACAAAGTATGCTAAGAAATTAGTTTTTTTTTGAAACACTTTAGGCTTCCCTTGAAAAATATTATCTAGACAACTTTGCCGTTATCTAGAGGGTGAAAATATTATTATTAAACAGAAATGGATGAGATAATAGCATCATACGCTTACCAACATGATTATTTGCTTTTAAAAAAACAGAGCTGGTTTTATAAAATCAGATTTTAAATAAATTATGCCTTATTTTGTACTTCCTTTTCCTTTCTCCATATGTGGTCTCATAGATTATTGATTTTTAAAAAATAAGAATAACTTCTTTTCCATTGTCTATGTTTTAGCTTTCATGATAAAAGGTTCTTTGTTTAAATACTGACCTTTCATTGAAATTAAGATAGCTTAAGTATATAAAAGTCAAAGGCTACATGCGACTTATACACAAAAATGTTTTGCTTCCATGTTTTGACAATTATGAATAAAGCTGCTATAAAGAGCATAAGGATGTCTTACAAAACTAAACATACTCTTACCATGTGATCCAATAATCATACTCAACTCACACAAATCATACTTTGGGTATTAACTCAAAGAAGTTGAAAAATTACATCCCAGAAAATCCTGCACATGGATCTTTATTATATTAACTTTTTAAATACATATTTTGTCAAAAAAATTTAGTAGAGTTTTAAATTTACAAAGTTATTAGGAAGAGAGTGCCAAATGTTCTCATGTATACCATATTGTCCAGTTTCTATGATTTTTAATGTTTCATATTAGTATAATACATTTGTCACAATTAATGAGTTAATATTAGTATATTAACTAATGAATTTTACTTAATGTCAATGCTTTATTCAGACTTTTTCATTTTTTACATTATGTTCCCTTTTCTTTTCTAGGATTCTATTCAGGCTACTACATTACATATAGTGGTTATATCTTGTTAGGCTCTTCCTGGTTGTTACTTGCCTTGTTTTGATGACCTTGACATTTTTTAGGACTATTGGTTAAGTATTTGTAGAAGAACACCCTGTAATTATGATTCATCTGATTTCTTTTCCATTGTAGTACAAAAGTAATATGTACTGGGGAGAAAGACCACAGAAGTAAAATCTTCTTTAAGAAGTGAAGCCGTAAAGTGTCATTTTCATCACATCATGTGGTATATAAGTAGTCACCATTAATGTTAACCTTGATCACCTGTCTTGAGGTAGTACTTGTCAAGTTTCACCACCACTCTTTTAACCCTGCCTCCATTGCCATACTAATTCTTTGGAATGTAATAAACTATACTTAGTTTTGGAAGAAACTATTAAATTGTTTTTAAACAGTTTAAATTATTAAACCGTTTTTAAAAATTAAACCATGATTTTTTAAAAAATTTTACCAGCAATTAATCAGGAGTTATTATTACTTTGCATCTTTGCCAGCAGTAGTAGTGTGAGTTCTTTGGATTTTAGCCATTTAAATAGGTATTTACTGGTATCTCATTGTTGCTTGCTTAAATTTCTAATGACAAATGATGTTGAACATCTTTTTATATGTTTATTTACCATCTGTATATTTTGGGGGTTGAATAGTCTATTCAGATCTTATGCACGTTTAATTAGTTCTTTGTTTTATTATCATTAAGAATCCTTTTACATTTGGATAAAAATCCTTTATCAGATATGTGTTTTGCCAATATTTCTCCAAGTAGTTATTTTTGTTCTCTTAACAGTGTCACTTCAGAGCAGATTTTACTTTTAATAAAGTCCAAATTTCCATTTTCTGTCATGAATTATGCTTTTGGTGTTGTATTAAAAAATGTATTGCCAGGCCCAGGGTCATCTACATTTTATCCGATGTTTTCTCCTAGAAATTTAGGTATGTAATTCATTTTGATCTAATTTTTGTGAAGAGTGTAAGTTGTAAATTCAATGTCTATGTTCATTTTATTTGCATATGAATATCAAATTCTTCCAAAACTAATTAATAAGAAGACTATACTTTTGGCTTTTGATTACATTTGATTATTTATCACAAATTAGTTGACTACATTTGTGTGGGTCTATGTTTGGACTATCTATTCTGTTCCACTGATCGACATGCTTGTTCTTTTGTCAATACCAGGCTACCTTGATTATTGTTGCTTAATGGTTAAGTGTTGAAATAAGGCAGAGTGTATTCTCCAACCTTATTTTCTTCAGTATTTTGGTGGTTATTCTAGTCTTTTGCCTTACCATAAAAACTCTATAACGAGGGTGTCAATATTGGCAAAATAGCTTGATGTAATTTTGATTGGGATTGTACTGAATCTATGGATCAAACAGGTAAGAAGAGCCTTAATTATATTGAGGCTCCCAGTCAATGAACATGAAATCTCTTTCCATTTATTTATAATATTTATTTAGATTTTTATCAGAGTTTAGTTTTCCACATATAGGTCGGTACACAGTTTTATAGGTATATACCCAATTATTTATTTATTTTGGATACTATTACAAATGGTATTATTTTTCCTTTAAATATTAGTTGTTCATTGCTGTTACAGGGGAAAGCAGGTGACTTTTGTATACAGTATTAAATTTTATCCTGGACCCGTGCTATTCTGACTTATTTAAGGCATTTTTTAATATTTGGGAATACAGACCATTTTATGTCTTTCTTATTAGTCTGCATATATTTTCATGCTTTTATTTTTTAATTGCACTAGCTAGAATTTCCTAGTGTTGAATAGCAGCGATGAGAGGACATTCTTGCCTTGTTCCAGACCTTTGGAGGAAAGTATCCATTCTTCTACACTAATTAGCCTAACTGTAGGATTTCACAGACGTTCTTTACTAAACTGATGTTTTTCTCCTCTATTTTTTGGCTTTCTGAGAGTTTTCATCCAGATTAGTTGTTAAATTTTGTAGAATATTTTTTCTGTCAATTTATATAATTATAAAATATTTTTCCTTTAGAATATTGATATGGTAGATTACAATGATTAATTTTAAAATGGAGACATAACTGCACTGTGGAATAAATTACTGTTTATTCATTTCTATAATAAATAAAAAGAATGTATTATTCTTTTTACTTATGTTGGATTCGAGTTTAAATATTTGTTGAGAATGTTGTGTCTATGTTCATCAGAGTTATTAGTCTATAGTTTTCCTTTATTTTAATACATTTGTCTACTTTTGGAATGAGGGTAATGCTAGCGTCAGGAAATGACTTAGGAAGTGTTCCATCTGCTTCTATTTTACTGGAAGAGGTTATGAAGAATTGGCATCATTTCTTTCTTTCATAGTTGATAGAATTTACCAGTGAACTAATCTGAGAGAGGTGATTTGTTTTATGAAAGAGTATTAGTCATTGATTCAATTTCTTTAATATATGTAGGCCTATTCAGATGATCTTTTCTTGGGTGAGTATTGATAGTTTGTGTCGTTCAAGAAATTTGTCTATTTTATCAACATTTTCAAATATTGAGACAGAAAATTGTTTTTAGTATCCTTTTGTATATCCTCTTAATGCCCATAGGAACAATAATGGCAATCCCTGTTTGATTTATTACATTAATAACTTGTGTCCTCTTTCTCTTTTCTCCCTTGATTAGCCTGACTAGAGTCTTTATCAATTTTATTAATATTTTAAAATAATAAGTTTTGTTTTTGTTTATTTTCTTTATTCTTTTTCTTTTTCTTTTTTTTTTTTTTTTTTTGCGACAGAGTCTCGCTCTGTCGCCCAGGCTGAAGTTCAGTGGCGCAATCTCGGCTCACTGCAAGCTCCGCCTCCCGGGTTCACGCCATTCTCCTGCCTCAGCCTCTCCGAGTAGCTGGGACTACAGGCGCCCGCGCCCGGCTAATGTTTTTTTGTATTTTTAGTAGGGACAGGGTTTCACCGTGGTCTTGATCTACTGACCTCGTGAGCCGCCCGCCTCGGCCTCCCAAAGTGCTGGGATTACAAGCGTGAGCCACCGCGCCCGGCCTTCTTTATTGTTTTTCTATTTTTAATCTTACTGAGGTCTGTTCTAATTTTAATTATTTCTCTTCTTTTGCTTAGTTTGGCTGTTATTTCTCTAGCTTCTTAAAATAGAAGCTTAAGTTATTGATTATAGATTTTACTTTCTAATATATGCATTTAATGTTATACGTTTGTCTCTGTGCACTGCTTTTTCTGGATCTCACATGGTTTGACCAGTTATAGTTTCATTTTCATTTAGTTCAAAATATGTTTTAAGTTTCTCTTCAGACTTCTTTGACCAATGTGTTATTCAAAGTACACTGTTAAATTTCAAATAATTTGACATTTCTTCAACTATCTTTCGTTTACTGAATCCTACTTTTATTCCACTGTGGCATGGGGATATATGTCTTATGATTTCATTTTGTCTTCATCTGTTCAGGTGTGTTTTATGGTCTAGAATGTGTTCTATCTTGCTAAATGTTCTACACAGTCTCAAAAGAATTCCTCCTGCTGTTGGATAGGGTACTCTATAAATGCCAATTATATCAAACTGTTTTATAGTGCTGATTGGTCAAGCATATCTTTATGAGGTTTCTGCCTGCTTGGCTTATCAGTTACAAATAGGGATATTTAATGTATCCAACCGTAATGGTGGGTTTTCTCTTATTCCAGTCTGTTTTATCACATGTCTAATATATTTTGGCATAACGTTGCTAGGTGTATGCACATTTAGGATTGTTATGTCTGCTTGCAGAATTGATTCCCTGAAGACTGCTTTATCTGAAATTACTTGAGCTACTGAAGATTTCTTTTGATTAGTGGGAGCATAATATATCTTTTCTCGTCTCTTTTAACCTGAGTCTTTATATTTAAAGTGTTTCTTGTAAATAGATTATAGGTGGGTCTTGTTTATTTGTTTTTCTCCACTCTGATAAGCATTATTTTTGTAACTGTATTTCATTGATTTCCATATTCCTCTTTTTCTATGTGCTCTGGTTTTAGTTGGGTACTTTACATGATTATTTTTATCTTCTCTCTTAGAGCACCAATTACGCTCCTTTTAATGATTGTATTGGTTGTCCTGAGGTTTACAATATCTTCCTTCCTTTCTCTTTTTTTTTTTTTTTTTTTGGCAGAGTCTTGCTGTTGCCCAGGCTAAAGTGCAATAGTTTGGTCATAGCTCACTGTAACCTTGATCTCCTCGACTCAAGCAATCCTCTGCCTCAGCCTCCCGAGTAGCTGGGTCTACCAGCACATGTCACCAGACCAGACTATGATTATTATTCTTTTTTGAGACAAAATCTTGCTATGTTGCCCAGGTCTTGAACTCCTGCCTTCAAGTGATTCTCTTACCTCAGCTTCACAAAGTGCTGGGATTACAGGCATGAGCCATCACACACAGCCACAATATCCTTTTTTAAACTAATTTAATTTGATTTGTAAATAACAGTATTCTGCTTCATGTGTAGCACCTGTACCTTATAACAGAGTATTGCTAATTTATCTCTCCTGATCTTTCTGACATGACTGTTATTTCACCTGTCCATAGGCTACAATCACCCAATATATGGTTATCAGATTATCATTATTACTTTGAAGTTATTTCTATAACTATTAATAAGGAAAATAAGGCATTTTATTTTATCTTTATTTATTCCTTCTCTGACTGTCTTCCTTTCCTCATGTAGATCTGAGTTTCTGACCTATATTATTTCAGTCTCCCTTTTTCAATATCGTTTGCATGACATGTCTGCCTTCATTAAAATCTCTCAGATTTTGTTAGTCTGAGAAAGTTTTTACTTCTTCACTTTTAAAGTATCATTTTACTAGGTACAGAATTCTAGGTTAGTGGGCTTTTTCTCTTGAAAGGTGTATCATTGCACTCTTCTCATTTGTATAGTTTCTGGTAAGAGGTGGGCTGTAATTCTGATTCTTGTTCCTGTATAGAAAAAGTGGTTTTTCTTATCCTTCTGGCTTTAAGATTTTTCCTTTGTCTTTCATTTTCTGTAGTTTGCATATGTCATGCCTAGAGAAATTTTTTGTTTGTTTTGTTTTTATCTTTATAATTTATTTTGCTTAGTGTTCTCTCAACTTCCAAGACATGAGAATCATTTGTCACTCATTTTGGAAAGTTTTCAGCCATTATTTTTTCAAATATTTTTTCAGCTCTGTTCTCTTTCTTCTCCTTCTAATATTTCAATAACACATAATACACTTTTTGAAATTGTCCCATAGTACTTAGATATTGTGCTGTGATTTTATTTTATTTTATTTTTCCTCTTTGAGTTGTAGTTTGAGAAATTTCTGTTGATATATTTTCAAGCCCACTGATCTTTCAGTAGCTTTGTACCTATGTCCATTCTCTAATGAACCTATCAATGGTGTTTATTTCTATTATGGTATTTTTCATTTCCAGCATTTTCTTTCAGTTCTTTCTTAGAGTCTCCATCTCCCTGTTTACTCATTTGTTCTTGCATTCTGTCTTCTTTTTTTATTAGCTCTCTTAACATATTATTCATAGTTATTTTAAATTATCTATATTGGTATTTACAACATCCCTGTGATGTATGAACTTGGTTCTAATGATTACTTTGTCTCTTCAGATTATTCTTTCTTTCCTTTAAGTATGCCTTGCAAATTTTGGTTGAAATTCAATCATACTGTAAGGGGTAATAGGAACTGAGAGGAATAGGCCTCTAATATGGGGATCTCTGTTAATGTGGTTGGGCTTTGGCTTTATTTAGAGTTTGCTGTACCTAAAGGTGCCTAAGACTTGATTTCAAATTCCTTTAGTGTCTGGTTTTGTTGTCCCTTTTGCTTTGGACTTTCCTAAGTACTCATCTACAGAGAATGTCTATGATTTGCAGCTTTCAACTATTGTCTTTTATGGTACTGAGGCTCTGTTGGTTTGATGGTAATGTATAAGAGAGGAAATGATATAATCTATGATCTATGGTCTATGATCCTCCAATTAAATCTCAGTCTTTTCTTGGGTCTGTGTCTCTAGCCTGTAGCCTTAAGAAATGTTTCTTCTGCTGGGAGCAGTGGCTCACACCTGTAATCCCAGCACTTTGGGAGGCTCAGACGGGCAGATCACGAGGTCAGGAGATCAGACCATCCTGGCTAACATGGTGAAACCCCATGTCTACTAAAAAATACAAAAAATTAGCTGGGCGTGGCAGCAGGCGCCTGTAGTCCCAGCTACTCAGGAGGCTGAGGCAGGAGAATGATGTGAACCCGGGAGGCGGAGCCGAGATCCTGCCACTGCACTCCAGCCTGGGTGACAGAGCGAGACTCCATCTTAAAAAAAAAAAAAAAAAAAAAAAGAAATGTTTCTTCTTATATGAATTTCCCATTTTCATTGAGATAGGAAGTATTCAGGGGGCTAGAGTATGACAAATGCCCTTGCTAACAGTCCTGGCATGACTCTGGTCAAACTCTTCCCCACTGGAGAGTAGGCCTTTGTTAGAAAGAAGACCTGGGTTCATTTAAAAAGGGTAACTCTTCCCCTCCCCACTCCCTGGATCCCACAGAATCATTCTCAGATCTTTACAGTGAGAACGTGGAGAAAAATCCTGGAGGAAAAGCCTCTGAAAGTGTGGGGATCTGCCTAAGACTGCAGTGTAGCCCCGGGGAGATTCTCCCTCACACTAATCCACATTTAGTCTTCAGCAATACATTTAAGAACTTCAAGTAAAAATTTAAAAAGAAAAAATGAAGTTACCTTGATGAATAGTAAGCTTCTCATTGACGTCTCAGTAGTGTATTATAAATCCACTGGGAAGAGAATTTTAATTAAATATGGGCATTAAAATACTTTTGTTAAGAAGACAAAAAAAAATCTATGCAAAGTGTGTTTTGTTAGATGACTCAGGACCCAGAGGTATCCAATGAGTAAATTGGATATGAAAATAAACATAGCATAAGAGGAGTAACATACTATAAACAGAAAGAACATACATCTTCCTTTCATTGATTGGACGACAGAAGAATGCCAGAAAGGAAGCAGAGCCTCCGCAGGAGCTACAGACTGACATCTCATAACAGATTCTCCTTGGAGAATTTAAGATGGTTGATGTGGAATCTAGAAAATTTAAGATGGTTGATGTAGAATTCTAGCTTTTCTCTAAGATTTTTTTCATCATAAATGGTTTATATTACATATTCCCATCAGCAGTTTTTGAGGGTTCCAGTTACTCTATATCATCTCCAATACTTGGTATGGGTGGTCTTTTTAACTGTTGCTAAACTAAAATATTTTATTGTGGTTTAATTTAATTATCAATTATGTCAAACATGTTTTTAATCCTTGTTTGCCAACTTCATATCTTCTTTGGTAAAATGACTGTTCAAACATATTGCCTACTGTTATTTGGGTTTTTTGTTTTTGTATTATTGAGTGTTTAAAGTGCTTTAAACATTCTAGATGAAAACTCTCTGCTAGACATATGACTTGCAAATATTTCCTAAGAATCTGTGGATTAAAATTTCATTTTCTCATGAAGTAGCTCTTAAGAGAAGATTTTCATTTGATAATGTCCAATTGATAATTTTTCTCAGTGCTTTCAAACTTAAATGTAAACCTCCTGTCAATATGGTGAAATACGGCAAGCAATTCCTTTCTGTTTACTTGTTTGTTTCCCCACTGTAGACTCCCACCTTGGAAGGCTGCAACGTGAAGTGACTTCTTCTAGATGTTAACCCAGCTGTACTTCTGAAACCTCCTATCAGCATCATTCTGCCTATTACTATTGCCTCACTTCTCTGTTGGATCCTTGTTTCCTGGAACACACATATTTTTGTTATAATCTCTCATTTTGTGGGAGAAAATTTTCCAATAGGTCTCTCAGCAAGGTGAAATAGGATATAGATTTTTAAAACTTCAAATATTGGGAGCCAAGATGGCCAAATAGGAACAGCTCCGGTCTACAGCTCCCAGTGTGAGCGACACAGAAGATGGGTGATTTCTATATTTCCATCTAAGGTACTGGGTTCATCTCACTAGGGAGTGCCAGACAGTGGGTGCAGGACAGTGGGTGCAGCATACTGTGCGCGAGCCAAAGCAAGGCGAGGTATTGCCTCATTTGGGAAGCACAAAGGGTCAGGGAGTTCCCTTTCCTAGTCAAAGAAAGGGGTGACAGACGGCACCTGGAAAATCGGGTCACTCCCACCCTAATACTGCGCTTTTCCAACGGGCTTAAAAAAACGGCACACCAGGAAATTATATCCCGCACTTGGCTCGGAGAGTCCTACACCCACAGAGTCTCGCTGATTGCTAGCACAGCAGTCTGAGATCAAACTGCAAGGCTGCAGCAAGGCTGGGGTAGGGGTGCCTGCCATTGCCCAGGCTTGATTAGGTAAACAAAGCAGCCAGGAAGCTCGAACTGGGTGGAGCCCACCACAGCTCAAGGAGGCCTGCCTGCCTCTGTAGGCTCCACCTCTGGCAGCAGGGCACAGACAAGCAAAAAGACAGCAGTAACCTCTGCAGACTTAAATGTCAACGTCTGACAGCTTTGAAGAGAGTAGTGGTTCTCCCAGCATGCAGCGGGAGATCTGAGAACCGGCAGACTGCCTCATCAAGTGGGTCCCTGACCCCCAAGAAGCCTAACTGGGAAGCACTCCCCAATAGGGGCAGCCTGACACCTCACAAGGCCGGGTACTCCTCTGAGACAAAAATTCCAGAGGAACGATCAGGCAGCAGCATTTGTGGGTCACCAATATCCGCTGTTCTACAGTCACCGCTGTTCTGCAGCCACCGCTGCTGATACCCAGACAAACAGGGTCTCGAGTGGACCTCTAGCAAACTCCAACAGACCTGCAGCTGAGGGTCCTGTCTGTTAGAAGGAAAACTAACAAAACAGAAAGGACATCCACACCAAAAACCCATCTGTACGTCACCATCATCAAAGACCAAATGTAGATAAAACCACAAAGATGGAGAAAAAACAGAGCAGAAAAACTGGAAACTCTAAAAAGCAGGGTGCCTCTCCTCCTCCAAAGGAATGCAGCTCCTCACCAGCAACGGGACAAAGCTGGATGGAGAGTGACTTTCATGAGTTGAGAGAAGAGGGCTTCGGACGATCAAACTACTCCGAGCTACAGGAGGAAATTCAAACCAATGGCAAAGAAGTTAAAAAATTTGAAAAAAAAATTAGACGAATGGATAACAAGAAAAACCAATGCAGAGAAGTCCTTAAAGGAGCTGATGGAGCTGAAAGCCAAGGCTCGAGAACTATGTGAAGAACGCAGAAGACTCAGGAGCGGCTGCGATCAACTGGAAGAAAGGGTATCAGTGATGGAATATGAAATGAATGAAATGAAGCAAGAAGGGAAGTTTACAGAAAAAAAGAATAGAAAGAAATGAACAAAGCCTCCAAGAAATATGGGACTATGTGAAAAGACCAAGTCTAAGTCTGATTGGTGTACATGAAACTGACAGGGAGAATGGAACTGAGTTGGAAAACACTCTGCAGGATATTATCCAGGAGAACTTCCCCAATCTAGCAAGGCAGGCCAACATTCAAATTCAGGAAATACAGAGAAGGCCACAAAGATACTCCTTGAGAAGAGCAACTCGAAGACAAATAATTGTCAGATTCACTAAAGTTGAAATGAAGGAAAATATGTTAAGGGCAGCCAGAGAGAAAGGTCGGGTTACCCACAAAGGGAAGCCCATCAGACTAACAGCAGATCGCTCGGCAGAAACTCTACAAGCCAGAAGAGAGGGGGGCCGATATTCAACATTTTAAAGAAAAGAATTTTCAACCCAGAATTTCATATCCAGCCAAACTAAGCTTCATACGTGAAGGAGAAATAAAATACTTTAAAAACAAGCAAATTCTGAGAGATTTTGTCACCACCAGGCCTGCTCTAAAAGAGCTCCTGAAGGAAGCACTAAACATGGAAAGGAACAACCAGAACCAGCCACTGCAAAAACATGCCAAAATGTAAAGACTATCAAGGCTAGCAAGAAACTGCATCAACTAACGAGCAAAATAACCAGCTAACATCACAATAACAGGACCAAATTCACACATAACAACATTAACTTTAAATGTAAATGGGCTAAATGCTCCAATTAAAAGACACAGACTGGCAAATTGCATGAAGAGTCAAGACCCATCAGTGTGCTGTATTCAGGAAACTCATCTCATGTGCAGAGACACACATAGGCTCAAAATAAAGGGATGGAGGAAGATCTATCAAGCAAATGGAAAACAAAAAAAGGCAGGGGGTGCAATCCTAGTCTCTGATAAAACAGACTTTAAACCAACAAAGATCAAAAGAGACAAGGCCATTACATAATGGTAAAGGAATCAATTCAACAAGAAGAGCTAATTATCATAAATATATATGCACCCAATACAGAAGCACCCAGATTCATAAAGTAAGTCCTGAGTGACCTACAAAGAGACTTAGACTCCCATACAATAATAATGGGAGATTTTAACACCCCACTGTCAACATTAGACAGATCAATGAAACAGAAAGTTAACAAGGATATCTAGGAATTGAACACAGCTCTGCACCAAGCAGACCTAATAGACATCTACAGAACTCTCCACCCCAAATCAACAGAATATACATTTTTTTCAGCACCACACCACACCTATTCCAAAATTGACCACATAGTTGGAAGTAAAGCTCTCCTCAGCAAATGTAAAAGAACAGAAATTATAACAAACTGTCTCTCAGACCACAGTGCAATCAAACTAGAACTCAGGATTAAGAAACTCACTCAAAACCGCTCAACTACATGGAAACTGAACAACCTGCTCCTGAGTGACTACTGGGTACATAAAGAAATGAAGGCAGAAATAAAGATGTTATTTGAAACCAATGAGAACAAAGATACAACATACCAGAATCTCTGGGACACATTCAGATATAGAGGGATATTTGTAGCACTAAATGCCCACAAGAGAAAGCAGGAAAGATCCAAAATTGACAACCTAACATCACAATTAAAAGAACTAGAAAAGCAAGAGCAAACACATTCAAAAGCTAGCAGAAGGCAAGAAATAACTAAAATCAGATCAGAACTGAAGGAAATAGAAACACAAAAAACCCTTCAAAAAATTAATGAATCCAGGAGCTGGTTTTTTGAAAAGATCAACAAAATTGATAAACCACTAGCAATACTAACAAAGAAGAAAAGAGAGAAGAATCAAATAGACACAATAAAAAATGATCCCACAGAAATACAAACTACCATCAGGGAATACTATAAACACCTCTACACAAATAAACCAGAAAATCTAGAAGAAATGGATAAATTCCTCGAAACATATACCCTCCCAAGACTAAACCAGGAAGAAGTTGAATCTCTGAATAGACCAATAACAGGCTCTGAATTTGTGGCAATAATCAATAGCTTACCAACCAAAAAAAGTCCAGGACCAGATGGATTCACAGACGAATTCTACCAGAGGTACAAGGAGGAGCTGGTACCATTCCTTCTGAAACTATTCCAATCAATAGAAAAAGAGGGAATACTCCCTAACTCGTTTTATGAGGCCAGCATCATCCTGATACCAAAGCCTGGCAGAGACACAACAAAAAAAGAGAATTTTAGACCAATATCCTTGATGAACATTGATGCAAAAATCCTCAATAAAATACTGGCAAACCGAATGCAACAGCACATCAAAAAGCTTATCCACCATGATCAAGTGAGCTTCATCCCTGGGATGCAAGGCTGGTTCAACACACGCCAATCAATAAATGTAATCCAGCATATAAACAGAACCAAGGCAAAAACCACAAGATTATCTCAATAGATGCAGAAAAGACCTTTGACAAAATTCAACAACCCTTCATGCTAAAAACTCTCAATAAATTAGGTATTGATGGGACATATCTCAAAATAATAAGAGCTATCTATGACAAAACCACAGCCAATATCATACTGAATGGGCAAAAACTGGAAGCATTCCCTTTGATAACTGGCACAAGACAGGGATACCCTCTCTTACCACTCCTATTCAACATAGTGTTGGAAGTTCTGGCCAGGGCAATCAGGCAGGAGAAGGAAATAAAGGGTATTCAATTAGGAAAAGAGGAAGTCAAATTGTCCCTGTTTGCAGATGACATGATTGTATATCTAGAAAACCCCACTGTCTCAGCCCAACATGTCCTTAAGCTGATAAGCAACTTCAGCAAAGTCTCAGGATTCGAAATCAATGTACAAAAATCACAAGCATTCTTACACACCAATAACAGACAGAGAGCCAAATCATGAGTGAATTCCCATTCACAATTGCTTCAAAGAGAATAAAATACCTAGGAATACAACTTACAAGGGACCTGAAGGACCTCTTCAAGGAGAACTACAAACCACTGCTCAATGAAATAAAAGAGGATACAAACAAATGGAAGAACATTCCATGCTCATGGGTAGGAAGAATCAATATCGTGAAAATGGCCATACTGTCCAAGGTAATTTATAGATTCAATGCCATCCCCATCAAGCTACCAATGACTTTCTTCACAGAATTGGAAAAAACTACTTTAAAGTTCATATGGAACCAAAAAAGAGCCTGCATCACCAAGTCAATCGTAAGCCAAAAGAACGAAGCTGGAGGCATCACGCTACCTGACTTCAAGCTATACTACATGGCTACAGTAACCAAAACAGCATGGTACTGGTACCAAAACAGAGATATAGATCAATGGAACAGAACAGAGCCCTCAGAAATAATGCCACATATCTACAACTCTCTGATCTTTGACAAACCTGACAAAAACAAGCAATGGGGAAAGGATTCACTATTTAATAAATGGTGCTAGGAAAACTGGCTAGTCATATGTAGAAAGCTGAAACTGGATCCCTTCCTTACATCTTATACAAAAATTAATTCAAGATGGATTAAAGACTTACATGTTAGACCTAAAACCACAAAATCCCTAGAAGAAAACCTAGGCAATACCATTCAGGACACAGGCATGGGCAAGGACCTCATGTCTAAAACACCAAAAGCAATGGCAACAAAAGCCAAAATTGACAAATGAGATCTAATTAAACTAAAGAGCTTCTGCACAGCAAAAGAAACTACCATCAGAGTCAACAGGTAACCTACAAAATGGGAGAAAATTTTCGCAACCTACTCATCTGACAAAGGGCTAATATCCAGAATCTACAATGAACTCAAACAAATTTACAAGGAAACAACAAACAACCCCATCAAAAAGTGGGCGAAGGATATGAACAGACACTTCTCAAAAGAAGACATTTATGCAGCCAAAAAACACATGAAAAAATCCTCATCATCACTGGCCATCAGAGAAATGCAAATCAAAACCACAATGAGCTACCATCTCACACCAGTTAGAATGGCCATCATTAAAAAGTCAGGAAACAACAGGTGCTGGAGAGGATGTGGAGAAATAAGAACACTTTTACACTGTTGGTGGGACTGTAAACTAGTTCAACCATTGTGGAAGTCAGTGTGGCGATTCCTCAGGGATCTAGAACTAGAAATACCATTTGACCCAGCCATCCCATTACTGGGTATATACCCAAAGGATTATAAATCATGCTGCTATAAAGACACATGCACACGTATGTTTATTGCGGCACTATTCACAGTAGCAAAGACTTGGAACCAACCCAAATGTCCAACAATGATAAACTGGATTAAGAAAATGTGGCACATATATACCATGGAATACTATGCAGCCATAAAAGATGATGAGTTCATGTCCTTTGTAGGGACATGGATGAAACTGGAAACCATCATTCTCACAAAACTATCGCAAGAACAAAAAACCAAACACTGCACGTTCTCACTCATAGGTGGGAATTGAACAATGAGAACACATGGACACAGGAAGGAGAACTTCACACTTCGGGGACTGTTGTGGGGTGGGGGGAGGGGGGATGGATAGCATTAGGAGATATACCTAATCCTAAATGACGAGTTAATGGGTGCAGCACACCAATATTGCACATGTATACATATGTAACAAACCTGCACATTGTGCACATGTACCCTAAAACTTAAAGTATAATAATAATAAAATTAAATTTAAAAAACTTCAAATATCTCAAAAATATCATTTGATTCACTTTTGATTAATATTTTTTAGTCTGAAGTAGAGTGCTGGGTTGAAGATCATTTTCCTGTAGGAAAGGTATTTCTTCATGTCTTCCAGTTTTTTCGATGTAAAAGTCCATTATTATTCTTACTTCAAATCCTTTGATTATGACCTTATTTTTGGTATGTTTTTCTCTCACAAATCCTTATCTCTATTGTTAAAAAATTTTCAGTGATTAAGACTTGAAGTATGTCAGTTTTCATTCATTTAGATGTATCAAAATAAGGCGTGTATGTGTGTTGTTGTTAATTTAGAAATTTGTTATTTAATTCCAAAATAATATTACTCAAGGCAATTATTTCATTCAATGGTTTCTTATTCCATTGTTAAATATGGTGCAATGCTTGATGATGCACATAATATTCTCTATCTGCCTCTTGCTCTTTTTGAGGCTGACCTTTAAAAACTTTCTTTGACTGTACTTAAAACACTTTAAGGGGAGGGTTAATTTGTGAAGAATTTGTGAATAGGAGTTACTTTCTCACCAATTCCTTAAGGATATATTTGTTTTTAAATTTTACCTATAGAGATTCCAATTCCATTCTCACAGTCATGCAATAAAATTGACAAACAGTAACCAGACTATTTATTTTCTTTTCTTGCAATAAGAATACATTATACATGACATTACTTAAAAGAGCTGTAGGGAAATAGCACACCTGCTTCTTTTCCCCCTAATGGTATACGCTTTTTATCTACTAGGGAGAAATTATTCTTTGAGGAGTATGTAAATAATTCTATTTTAAACCAGAGAAAATTATTAATTAAAACTATTAACTTCTTAATACAAATGCATTGTGCGTGTGTGTGTGTGTGTGTGTGTGTGTGTGTGTGTGTTTAAGAGAGAGACAGAGAGAGAGAGAGAAAGAGAGAGCTAGAGAGATGGAATTGTGGCATGTATTCAGAATATTTTTACAAGACGAAAGTCTATCAAAACTCCTAAAGTATAGAAATCAGATTTAAATACTCACATATCTGGGACCTAAGATTAACAACCTAACCTTCTCTCTGCTTGCTTCATCTCCCATCTACATGCTTCTACATATGCTTTATCACACAGTCTTATAGGCAAACTGCTGATAATATGATGTGTATTGTGGAATCCACCTGCCCTAACCTAGATTAGGTAAATTTTTTTAATTGTTATCTCAGTCTTCCCAGGTAGGTACTAATTTTTTCCAATTTATGGATTAGCAAAATTGGTGTCAAAAAGATCCAATAACTCAGGACAGGTGAGGTGACTCATGCCTACAATCTCGGCATTTTGGTAGGCTGAGACGGGGGCTCACTTGACGTCAGAAGTTCAAGACCAGCCTGGTCAACATGGCAAAAATCATCTCTACTAAAAATACACAAACTAGCCAGGTGTGATGGCACACACTCCTATAATCTCAGCTACTTGAGAGGCTGAGGCAAGAGAATCACTTGAACCTGGAAGGCGGAGGTTGCAGTGAGCTGAGATTATGCACTCCAGCCTGGGTGATGCAGCAAGACTGTCTCAAAAAAAAAAAAAAAAAAAAAAAAAAATTAAATGACTCGTCTAAAATCATATAACTTGTATATGATAAATTGAAATTGAGGATTCAAAACCTAGTATCTAATATGTTGATCACCTTCAGGTTACCATTTCTGTGAAATTTTTCCCTAACTTTCCGGCACACTTAGACATTACTACCTGCAGTTACTCATATTCCTCACAGATACTCTTATAAAAATTACATTGTAGGCCAGGCGCGGTGGCTCATGCCTGTAATCCCATCACTTTGGGAGGCCGAGGCGGGCGGATCATGAGGTCAGGAGATCGAGACCATCCTGATTAACACGGTGAAACCCCATCTCCACTAAAAATACAAAAAATTAGCCGGGTGTGGTGAGCGCCTGTAGTCCCAGCTACTCTGGAGGCTGAGGCAGGAGAATGGCATGAATCCACAAGGCGGAGCTTGCAGTGAGCCCAGATCGCACCACTGTACTCCATCCAGCCTGGGCGACAGAGCAAGACTCCATCTCAAAAAAAAAAAAAGAAAAAATTTACATTGTAAAGTAATTTTAATTATAAAAACGCTTCTTCAATATACTAAAGCTCTTTAGGGAAATATTATATATGTAATCCACATCCCCTAGGCACATATTAAGACTGAAAAATATTTATAGAATAGCTAAATAAAGGAAGAAAATGAATGAAAATGAAAAGAAGGAAAGAAATAAGAAAGGCATAAACCATAAGGATGCTGAAACCATTAAAAGAGAACATATATATTAAAATAATTCTGGCACATAGCAGGTTTTCAGTTAATTTTTGTATAATGTGACAAATTAGTTCCCTGTCCATGTATATGAATAAAACTTTTATTTATATACTTCCATGTTCTATATGTGAAAGCCAATATTTCTCATGGAAATCTGTCTACTTCTAAGCATTAAGGCCTGTGGCTAGACAAAGACCACTGCTAATCCTCATAGCTATTTAGGTGCTTTTAATTATGATAGGTTTAAAGTCCCTACAAATGTGAGTTTAATAATGAAAGGAGAAATTATGACATGTAAACAACTTTCAGAAGTCTTATTTAGGATGAGGACTGACAAGATATAGTAGAAGCATGAATGGTAGTTTATGTTTCAGGAGAAAATACAGGGAAATAGACAAATAGATTTTTCAGTATAGAGTGAGATAATTTCTTAAAGATGTCAGGGAAAGAGTTACAATTTTATTAAGGGCTTAATCTGCATCAGGCCCTACGATAAGTGTTTTGTATGTTTTATTCTTTTAATCTACAGTCTTTGAAATTAGTACAAATATTTACGTCCATTTTACATGAGGATGTACAAAGGCACAAGGATGCCTGGTATTACTAACTCCTCTTTTCTCCAAAATTCTCTCAAAATTATCCTCAAAAAATTTTTCTGAAAGAGAATACAATGCAAAAGGAAGAAGAGTTTATGAGAAAACAAATGAGATTCTACTCTAGATTCTGACACTTATTAGTCAGAGAATACAATCTCTTACTGGGAAAAAAAGAGTTTCAAGTTAACACAAACTTTTCAACTATAACACTGTATGATGTTGTTATTTTTCCTTTAAATTGATAATAAAAGATACTATGTGGATAATAGCTCTATTATTTATAGTGCTCTCAATGTCTATTACATGAACTTATTTATTTATCCATTTGCAAATAATTCTTAGCCTCAGTTTCCTTAGCTATAACATGATATTAATGAAAAATACTTGCTCTTGGAACATGGAAATTAGATTTAAACCAAAGGAACTACTGCGTGTGGAAGGGCTGTATATATAAGTATATTATATTATTTTATTTTCCATTATAAACCTAGGATATATTTTATACCTCATATTTTAATAGCTTATTTTCTGTTCCATTTTTAAAATAAAAATAATTGTCTGTAACAAAAGTATTTTGGAATCTATTTTTTTTCAAAAAAGAAAAAAAAAATGAAAACAAAAGCCCAAACCTTAAACCAGTTTCTTTGAATAACTAAAATCAATCTTCTTACTCTAGACGAATTCATCACTCAAAAATCTTTAACAACGAATTAATCTACCTTTACATCCAAGCTAATAAAATTATAGTTGAAGCAACACATAAAGTGAGGTTAAGGGTAAATCAACTATTTAAAAATGGCGCTGTAGTTACATCCTCATGAGGTCCATGGTTAGGCAGGTCATTTTGGGCTTTTTATCAACTTATCTGTGCTAAATAAAACTAACATTTTAAAGTAAAATAAATAAACTTTACATTTGGAAATTAACATTTAAGAATAGTAGTATGAAATTACAGTTTAATTATTTCAACCAAGTAAAGGTAAGTACAGGCATACATGACACCAATGACAGATTATTACCATTGTTGTGAATTACAGATGTTAATCATTAAAGGGAATAAAAAAATTCAAGAATATACAAGTTTGCACGTGTAAGTTTGAGGCAGGATAGTAAAAATTCAACTCCAAACACGTTCTATGTGTAAGAGTTTCCAGTGATTTGGAAGTGGTTCCTGCACTCAACAATCTTGATGTTTAGATAGAAAAAATAAATAAACAAACAAAAAGCTAAGGATAATAAAAATAATTAACAACATGATTCTTAACAGACACTCTTTCTTTAACAGGCTTAACATATATACATTATCTAAATCTCACAACAGTTTTAAGAGGTAACATTATTACCTCTATTTGATAAATGAAGAAACCGAGTCTCAGAAAAGTAATATTCCCAACGTCTTACAGCTGGTATTTGGCAGAATCCAAACTTATATCCAAGCATTCTGTTACCAGTGCCTGAGTCCTTAATTACTGTCCTAGAGTAGACTAAATTGAAAAAAAAAATTACTTCTATAAAATTAACAAACATATTATGAAAAATCTGCAGCATTACCCATATCTTATAAAAATTATGGTTTTCACCTCCAACTTTCCACCTTCATCTCTTCTCCAAAAAGGGTAGGGAATACATCTCAGTTTTTGTATGTGTATTTCACTAGTACAACAAGTTGGCAAACACAAGGTAAATGTTCAATAATATATTAAAGCATCACAGGTTTCCACGAACATTAAAGAAGGAAATAGACATTTTGAAATATGTATGTTCTATATTAAGTGAACACATTATCTAATGAAGAAGGTAAGATTTATTTTCTTTATTTTCTTTAGGTCATGCAAAATTGTGGTATCATCTTAAAGTTAGAATATAAACCCCATGAGGGCAAAAGTTATCGTCTTTTCTTGTTCATTGCTATAAATATAGCAATATGTGTCTATTAGTCGGTTCTCACACTGCTAATAAAGACATACCCAAGACTGGGTAATTTATAAAGGAAAGAGGTTTAATGGACTCACAGTTCTGCAGGGCTGGGGAGGCCTCACAATCATGGCAGAAGGCAAAGGTGTAGCAAAATCAGGTCTTACACTCCCCTTTATAAAACATCAGATCTGTGAGACTTACTATCATGAGAACAGCATGAGAAAGACCCGCCCCCATGATTCAATTACCTCCCACCACGTCTCTCCCATGACACGTGGAAATTATGGGAGCTACAATTCAAGATGAGATTTAGGTGGGGACACAGCCAAACCATATAAATGTGTAATGCCCATGTCAGAAAAAAAAAATTGTGAAATTCTTTGAAATGAAGAAATATGATTCTTGTGTGTTCTATCGAGCACATCCTTCTGGGATATCCCTCTCTTTCCTTGTGTTTGAGTTGTTTTACAGTTCGGTAAATTGTAGCATACTATTAATAATGCTAATAATTATTGGTCATTGACATGGAATTTGTGTCCAATGGAGATACAACTGATTATTGGATTGTGGATCTTTATCAATTTTGCATCTATTTGTACATTCATTTCAATATACATTGTTGCCTCTGTGTGTGTTTGTGTGTGTGTGTGTGTGTGTGTGTGTGGCAGTGGTGGTGGCAAATTAAACTTTAAATGAGTTTGAACATTGTGCTAGTTTCCTCTTCAATTGATGAGTTAAATCAAACTTTTATCGTGTATTGATATTTAAGAGTTATGATTTTACCTTAAACATTATTTTTAACATCTAAATTAGTAAACAAAGGCATACCAAATACTAGATAATTAACAAATACACGTATATTAATCTATAAAGATTAATATAAATTAATAATAGAATACTAAATTAATAATTGAATTAATGAGTGATTGAATATGATATTTTTCATGAAATAACACAGTTAATTGTTACAGTCTCTACTAGTCTGCATTCATTGTTATAATATGCTTGGCCAGGTGACTGAGAACATTTGCAAAAACTGTAATAACTATATATATATATATATATATATATATATATATATTTGAGATAAGGTCCTGCTCTGTCACCCAGGCTGGAGTGTAGTGGAGTGCTCACAGCTCACTGCAGCCTCAACCTCCCGAGGCTTAGGTGATCCTCCCACCTCATCCTCCTGAGTAGCTAGGATTACAGGCACATGCCATCACACTTGGCTAATTTTTGGATTTTTTTTTTGTAGAGATGAGGTTTCACCATGTTGTCTAGGAATCAACACTTTTCTAAACCATATATGGATTTTCACTCTTTATAGATTAATTTTACTCTTTATAGATTAATTTTACTCTTTATAGATGCATATTAGATTAACTTTTCAAATATGTACAACATATTTCATGTATTTCAGTAGTACTTGATACACATCATCCCCTCTGGCTACCCAAAGTAAAATAATTGTGTTATATAGAAAGTGTGTGCTTGCAAAAGAATTCCATTACAATTTGAAAACTCAGAAAGCATATGGGGCCAATACTTCTGAATTTGGCCACTGTACTTTTTGATATCAGATAAGATACAGAAATAATTTATATAAGATAAAAAGAAACTCAATTTGATTTCCACAAAATTTATCGTTCTAGACATTTAAAAATGTGGTTATTTTTAATGACTGTAACAAAGATATTGCTAAGATAACAAGACATGTGTTGAACTGGCTAATTTTCTTCAAGATGCAATGAGCCCTCATGGGAAGTAGGCCTTGTGCTGGACAATAAGGAAATTTGAAGTTATAATGTCTAAGTTTTCATAATATAGTTCAGAATATGGAAACATGAGAAGTAAAAATGTTACACAATATGTGTTATTGCAGAGGTACAATTATATAAACACATATATATCATTTATATAACAGTCTATTCCTGATATATACATACGTGTATATATGTATATACATCTATCAGAGGAATATAATGTATACATATATACATATATGTATATATCAGGAATAGACTAGAATAAGGATTGACTGATAATTGTGAGTTACTGTTATGTCTGTCTTATTTACAGGGTCTCTAAGCAAGACCAGTGTCTTTGTCTGTAATGTTTCTTCTATCTTCTTTCTTATTAACAACTTAAATCATGGATTTTACAGAGTGAGAATTTCATTGGACAAAGGGTAGTCCAATTTTAGTGCTTGACTGCATATTTCTTTGCAATTGGAGAGGCAATTAAAAATTAAGAGTAACAAACATCTTCTCAAAATCCTAAATTTGAGGACAAATATGAAATTATGACTGCTGATGGACTAGGCTCACATGTTCCAATTTGCTGTTTGCAAGGCTGACACCAAAAAATTATTACAATTTCTATCATTCCGAACAAGTTTATATGGATGCATTTGCTGCAATTAAGAGAAAAATATAGTTTGTTCAGGCTTATCTTACCAATTTTTATTCTCACATAATTAGACGCTGAGTAAAACTTTTGTTTTAGAGATGTAGAAATCATGATAGAGAATGAACATCTGCTCAACATATATACGTGTTGTATCAAATCACTGCAGTACTTAAGTACAGAGGCTCTAGAGTCAAAAACCCTGGGGGAAGAAATCTTGGTGTGTTTGCTTTCTACCTTCCTTACACTGAATAAATTACTGAACACAGTTTCCTCATCTGTGAAAAGAAGGTAATGCTTGTTCTTATCTCACAAAATTATTAGTCCTCACAGACTAAATTACATAAATCATAAAAATATTTTTGAGAATGCAGACCTTCCAAATAGAAAGCTAGCAAATTTATTACTTTAATGAAATAGTATATGCTTGAAGAAGTCCAATAATCAGGTTTTGTTAAAAAACCCCTCTATCCCATATCTTAGTCTAACTTATATAGCCAAACATACCTGACAGTTCATATCAAAAAATCTACATTAAGAAAATTTTGACAATTTGAATAAGGTTTCTTATGGCATTAGGTCTCATTATTTTGGAAGAAAGTAATTTGTTTGATTGGCTATATTTAAAGTATTCATTTCTTCTAATATTGTTTTATCACACTTAGCAGAGTTACAGAAGATTGTAAATGTAATTTTTTGATTAATGCCACTCCGTGTTAAGGGTCCTCAAATCATGAAGGGCAGAGATTCTAATATCTCCTACTCATCAAAATATTCCCAGTGTCTCGTAGGGTTCTTAGTATATAATGGATGTTTTAAAAATATTTTATTTGATTAATAGTCAACAATGTAAGTGAATAAATGATCATTTAATTCATTTTTAGTCATAAATAATTTTATTGTTCAGAGTTTGAGGAATTTTACCTTCAAATTTCCTGTGGGTCTCTTCTTACAAAAAATCACTTTTAACATTTATGACAATTCTATCAAATCTTGGTGACATGTTGTACTTTCCTCAGCACTTGCAAGAATATTTAGTATTTCTAAAAAAGTACTCTGATGTAAATCTATTACATAAGCTTTAGATTTCATTCTACTTGAATTATTTATCTAAAGTATATACAGTAATTTTCTTAAACTGAAAGTAAGATTCTATATATTCTGATCTCTGAAATGAATTATATATTCCTCTGTAATAATATAACAGAGTTTTCATAGCTGTAAATTAAAGGAGAAATTAGTTGGCCAGCACAGTGGCTCATGCCTGTAATCCCAGCACTTTGGGAGGCTGAGGCAAGAGGATCACTTGAAAACAGTGGTTCAAGATCAGCCTGGGTAACGAAGAGAGACACTGTCTGCACATTAAAAATAATAGTGAAAGTATTTTGTGTGGATCTTCCTTAAGTCTGTGTGTGGAGTGGGGTGGAGATGGGTTGTTTGTTTGTGAGAGAGTCTTGATCTGTCATCCAGGCTGGGGTGTTAGTGTTCTTAAGTATTGAAATATGTATGCACATTTTTGTATCAAAACACATACAAGCATAAATATTTTAAGAATTTCAATGCAATTTTGCTTCCAAATTATATGCTAATTTTATTATGTATTTTGCATATTATATATAGTTTAATCTTTGAAAGTTATTGAATATGTATTTGATTTAATTTGATCTTCCCTTGTATTCTCACATTTTTGATACCTTTTGTGCAGATGAGCTATAAAATCTAATGCATCTGAAAATTTTTATAATAACTGAACTTTTCACATTTTATGGCTAATTCTGCCTTTTAACCTTTTCCTAGATCTTCTATGAACAATTTAGTGTAACATTTAATTATAATTACCAGAAAACAACAAAACATGAAAATGAAGTTAAATGTAGGATATTACATTTTTGTGTTCAAATAGTTTCAATTTTTAATTTAATATCTGATTATTTTGTGAGAATTATATGTACAATTACATGTAAATAGAATCTTCAAATACATACATTAACAATAAAAAAAAAACACTTGTTGTCATATGACATGCAAACCCCAAGAGCAGGCCTGTTATATATGATTTTTTTTAATGTCTATGATTTTTATTAGTAACATTTTATAAATGCATTATGGGGTAAAATTACCTACATTTTACCATTCCACAACATATATATACCTCAAAACATCATACTGTAAATTATAAAACACTTATGTGACAGTTAAAAAAACAAATTGTGATATACACACACAAACACAGAGAGAGACAGACAGAATGGCATACTATTCAGCCTGAAAAAACAAAGAAATCCTGCCATTTGAAAAACCATAGGTAAATCTGGAGGACATTATGCTAAGTGAAATAAGCCAGACACAGAGAGAAAAATAGTGTATGATCTCACTTATATGTGGAATCTAAAACAGTACATCTCTTAGAAGCAGAGAGCAAACAGTTGTTATGAAGAATGAGGAGGTGGGAAAATGGGGAAATTTTGGGCAAAGAGTATAAAGTTGCAGCTATGTAGGATGAATAAGTCTAGATGTCTAATGTAAAGTAATCATTTCACTATGTATATGTATATAAAAAATTGTGTTGTATACCCTAAATATGCCCAATTTTATTAAAAATAACTTTTTAAAAAAACAGTTTAAGTGTTTCTGTACTGCTAGATGGCAGGTGGGTGGAAATTATACAGCTACGTCGGGGTAGTCTACATTATGAGAGAACAAGTTCTCCATATGGATGGTTTGCTGAGTTAGTGTTTCTCAAGGATATATTCCAGACATACTTTTCCTTACAGCCAATGTGGAAGAAAAGTCCAACTTTTTTATTTGGAGACAGAGTCTCACTCTTGTCACCTAGTCTAGAGTGAAATGGCACGATCCCAGCTCACTGCAAACTCCGCCTCCTGGGTTCAAGTGATTCTTCTGCCTCAGCCTCCCGAGTAGCTGGGATTACAGACACACAACACCACACCCTGCTAATTTTTGTATTTTTAGTAGAGACAGCGTTTCGCCATGTTGGCCAGGCTGGTCTCGAACTCCCAACCTCAGGTGATCCGCCTACCTTGGCCTCCCAAAGTGCTGGGATTACAGGCTTGAGCCACCGCACCCAGCCAGAAGTCCAATTTTCCAATAGCAGTCAGAATTAATCACTCTGGCCTGAACAGTAACTCTCTTCTTTATCTGTTTATTCAGAGGCATGAGGAGTCCAAAGTGGCCATATGGCAGTCTTAACTTCCATTTCAATGGGATAATTGTTGTGTCTCCTGGTGGAAGCATTCTCCTTTTTGGAACTAACGGATTTAGGCCAGCAGAGCACAAGGTCACAGAAACAGGAAGTAAGCATTTTGCTACTGGGTCAGTAGGTGTAACAGTGAGTGGTATCACTTTCATTTCCACTCTCTAAATGTTGGACCATGAATCTTAACAATGGGAGAAACAGGTCATATATACATAGCATATACAGCCTTCTAGAGAACATTTTCCCAGCCCTTCAAGATGTTACCACCTAGCTGGCACTGTAACCAGCTCTTCAAAACACAATTTCACTGTTTTATCAAACCACTTACTTCAGGTTGACGGGAGACATGGAAACACTGGTGAAATCTATGAGTGTGGTTTCACTGCCACACTTCATTTGCCATGAAGTGAATTCCTTAGAATCAATGTTGTGCGAAATACCATCATGATAGAATTATATTCTGTAAGCCCATGAATGCTAGTTCTGGCAGAAGTATTGCATGTAGGGAATACAAATCCATATCCAAAGTATCTAATATAGCAAGAACAAAATGCTGCCTCTTTTATGACAGAAGTGTCTCATGTTATTAACTTGCCATCAGAAAACTGGCTGATGACCTTTGAGTGTCATGTGAGGGCCTCAGTGTTGATCGTTGCTGCTGGCAAATTGAGCACTGAGCAATGGCTTTAGCCAGGTCAACCATGGTGACTGGAAGTCCCCGTTGCTGGGCCCATGCATAATTTCCATCCTTGCCACCATGACCACCTTTTCTAAACTGATTCTTTTTTTGTTTTGTTTTTTTTGTTTTTTTTCAATTTTACTTTAAGTTCTGGGATACTGTGCTGAACATGCAGGTTTGTTACATAGGTATACATGCACCATGGTGGTTTTTAAACCCATTTTAAAGTCATATGTTGAAAGCATTTGAAGACAGGGCTCAATAAAACCATTGAGAAGTCACTGAAAAAACTGGGGAATCATGACTGGTATCCACAGAAAAAGTCATCCTATTAACTTGATTATTGCAATCATCCTTTGCAGAGGTCACTGTTTAGCAAGCATCTGAGTGAAAACAAATATTTTCACATTATTTGCCCATTCAGAAAGGTCTATTATACACACCTCTTACCAGACCTCCTCAACACTGATTTTCCAATCAAGTCACTTCCAAGTCCCTGGCCATCCATTCTAACCTGAAAATTCAACTTAACTCATGATCTGCTAGCCTTCCCAGCCTTTCTGATTCCCCTCGCCCACCATCAATTACTCTCACAGGCATCTCTCTAATAAAATCTTTGATTAATCCTGTCTTATTGTTTGTTTCTCAAAGAACTTAATCTAACAAAGGTATTGTTAGTGGAGATGAGCAACACAGAGTATGGCATTTGACATGAAGTAACTAATTACTGAATCTTTTGTTTTCCATATCCATAAACAGGAAGTATCTAAAGCAGTTTACTTTTAGATGAAATGGACAACAGTATATCTTTACAGTCTTGCCTCATGGCAATGAGTGCTCTTCTGAGCTACTCAGAAGTCTTGATTATTTTGGAATTTCACAAAATAGCACTCTGGCCCACTTATAAATTATATTCTCTTAATTAGACTACTAATAACATAAGAAATGTCTTAAATGTTCTAGTAATTACATACATGGCAGTGAGTCTGGAGTGTTTTAGTCCACTTTCTTTTGCTATAATTACAAATTACCCTGAGACTGGGTGATTTATAAAGAAAAGAAGTTATTTTCGTCTGGTTCCTAGAGACTGAGAAGTCCAAGGTCAGGGAGGCGTATCTGGTGAGAGCCCTCTTACCGTGTCATAACATAGTGAAGGGTATCACATGGTGAGAGAGCAATAGCATGTCAGTTAGGGGGTTTCTTCCTCTTCTTATAAAACCACCTGTCCCGTTATGGGACTCATTCTATTGCCCTTATCTTCCAATGGCATCAAATCTGATTCCCATTAACATATGATTTGGGGAATTAAGTTTTCAATACATGACATTTACAGAAAAAATCAAACCACGGCAGGTGTAAAACACAAAGATTCAGAGATCAATTGTAAGTAAAATTTTGAGAAGGTCCTTTGGTCCGAAGTATCTTAGAATATTTCTTTTCTCTTAAAAGATGCCATCACTCCTCTCACCTCTCATCACCAAGCACAATGCACGGCACTTGATAAGTCTCTTTAGATTTGTAGCTAGCAAACATTTGGAAACACTGCTCCAACCTGTCTTTTCTAGTTTATTCAAAAGGCTGCTTGGCTCACGCCTGTAATCCCTGCACTTTGGGAGGCCGAGGCGGGTGGATCACGAGGTCAGGAGACTGAGACCATCCCGGCTAACATGGTGAAACCCCGTCTCTACTAAAAAATACAAAAAATTACCTGGGCGTGGTGTCGGGCGCCTGTAGTCCCAGCTACTCGGAAGGCTGAGGCCGGAGAATGGTGTGAACCCAGAAGGCAGAGCTTGCAGTGAGCCCAGATCGTGCCACTGCACTCCAGCCTGGGCGACAGAGCAAGACTCTGTCTCAAAAAAATAAAATTAAATTAAAAAAAGACTGCTAATGTTGAATGGAATTGAAATAAAGAGAGGGCACTGCATAAAGTCCAGGTGGCAGTATAAGCTTCTCTAAAACTCAACCCAAATAATTCAGTATATTTTATAAAGCTATAGGAATCAGTGTTAGAACAGGAGTGTGTGGAGTTTTGGGTAGCCCAAAG
Organism: Hylobates moloch; assembly: GCF_009828535.3. Classification (NCBI taxonomy): domain Eukaryota; kingdom Metazoa; phylum Chordata; class Mammalia; order Primates; family Hylobatidae; genus Hylobates; species Hylobates moloch. Next base: position 98,238,645 of record NW_026652277.1, on the reverse strand, counting down.
GGATGAGTCCCTAGGTTTCTGGAGAAAGGTTAAGCAATTTTCTCCTTCTCATCACTTAAAAAATTTCCATGTCTGTTACTGGACCATAGTAAAAACTAAGTGTGAGTCCATGGGACAGAATGACTTTCAATGAGGTGCATGTCCTTAGGTACATAAAGGTTAGTCAATCTCAGCAACAACCTCTTGTGGCCTAGGAGTAGTATATTCTGGTTAACCCCAAGTAACTCTAGAAAGCATTATAAATTGCAGACACCTATATCACCTCCCTAACTCACACTATGTTCACAAAAGGAGTTTCCTTATGACCAATTAATGGTAGAGAAATATACTGGGGTATGACTCACGTATGGGTTGGTTTATGGTAGCACTATTCAAAATTGCACATCTTCTTCATTATAGACCTACACAGGACAGCCCAGTAGCATGATGGAGAACAGAAATCCTTTCAGAGGATAGATCTCTGAGCACTAAATTGATCACACCTTTCAACAGAAGAGATGACATACCTTTTAAAAGTCATCCAGTTTCTCTTCAGGTCACCCCAGTGTTAGCACAGAAAAGCCATAAATGACATGGTGGTGAGAGGTGACAGCATGCTGGCAGTCCTCACAGCCCTCGCTCGCTCTCAGCGCCTCCTCTGCCTGGGCTCCCACTTTGGCGGCACTTGAGGAGCCCTTCAGCCCACCGCTGCACTGTGGGAGCCCCTTTCTGGGCTGGCCAAGGCGGGAGCCGGCTCCCTCAGCTTGCAGGGAGGTGTGGAGGGAGAGGCGCGAGTGGGAACCGGGGCTGTGCGCGACGCTTGCGTGCCGGCTGGAGTTCCGGGTGGGTGTGGACTTGGCGGGCCCCCCCACTCGGAGCAGCTGGCCGGCCCTGGGCAGTGAGGGGCTTAGCACCCAGGCCAGCGGCTGCGGAGGATGTACTGGGTCCCCCAGCAGTGCCGACCCACCAGCGCTGCACTGGATTTCTCACCGGACCTTAGCTGCCTTCCCGCGGGGCAGGGCTCAGGGCCTGCAGCCCGCCATGCCTGAGCCTCCCACCCCCTCCATGGGCTCTGTGCGGCCCAAGCCTCCCCGACGAGCGCAGCCCCCTGCTCCATGGCACCTAGTCCCATAGACCACCCAAGGGCCGAGGAGTGCAAGCGCACAGCAGGAGACTGGCAGGCAGCTCCACCTGCAGCCCTGGTGCGGGATCCACCGGGTGAAGCCAGCTGGGCTCCTGAGTCTGGTGGAGATGTGGAGAACCTTTATGTCTAGCTCAGGGATTGTAAACACACCAATCAGCACCCTGTGTCTAGCTCGAGGTTTGTGGATGCACCAATCGACACTCTGTGTCTGGCTGCTCTGGTGGGGCCTTGGAGAAGGTTTGTGTAGATACTCCGTATCTAACTAATCTGGTGGGGACGTGGTGAACCTTTGTGTCTAGCTTAGGGATTGTAAACTCACCAATCAGCACCCTGTCAAAACAGACCACTAGGCTCTACCAATCAGCAGGACGTGGGTGGGGCCAGACAAGAGAATAAAAGCAGGCTGCCGGAGCCAGCAGTGGCAACCCACTGGGGTCCCCTTCCACACTGTGACACTGTGGAAACTTTGTTCTTTTGCTCTTTGCAATAAATCTTGCTGCTGCTCACTCTTTGGGTCCACACTGCTTTTATGAGCTGTAACATTCACCGTGAAGGTCTGCAGCTTCACTCCTGAAGCCAGCGAGACCACCTGCCCACCGGGAGGAACCAACAACTCCAGACGCGCCGCCTTGGGAACTGTAGTACTTGCTGCAAAGGTCTGCAGCTTCAGTCCTGAGCCAGCGGGACCACGAACCCACCAGAAGGACGAAACTCCGAACACATCCGAGCATTGGAGGGAACAAACTCAAGATGCGCCACCTTGGGAGCTGTGGCACTTACCGCGAGGGTCCGCGGCTTCATTCTTGAAGTCAGTGAGACCAAGAACCCACCAATTCCGGACACAGTGGCACAAAAGGTTATGCACAGGCCCAAAAATACAGATGCCTTCTCATCCGGACTGATCTAGTTATTTCCACTAGTCTATGTCTGACTTGCCAGTATAATTGGACACTGTCTTTGCTATCATACTGTTACTCAGGGAGACCAGGCATACACCTATTACAATTAAATGCATTGACATGAAATGAAAGTCATTCATCCATAGTAGACATGATAAACTGTGTAGATATGGGTTTGATTTTCCACACATGGGACCTCCCTAAACAGCTTTAGTTAAGAGTTACAAAATAACACATCCATCAACATGATAATCCATACAACATTGTCTGAAATTAAGAAGCTCATTTTATGGCAAAAAAGTTGGTTCAATAGGCTCATGACTATTGGATTCACTGGTTGTGCCATGTGCAATAGCCTAGGACCAGTTTTTAAAAACTATTAACTGAATGGCTGAAAATGTTACTAAGGCATCAGCTCAAGCACTATACTTTCAGTGTTGAGAAACTGTCCTTCTGGTAACAGCACATATGTTGAAACAATGGCCAATATAATGGGATTGTGACTTAATATGAATTGAGAAAATAAAGGTGAAAGTAGAAATAATTTATATTTCAAAATGTCCATATTGTGGAATTCTCTCCTCACAAACTCAGTCTCTGTTTCTGATTGTTAGGAGCAACACTTCTCCAAGGGGAACATAGAAAAAAATTTCACTGAAAAAGAATTGATAACTACAATCTACCAACTGGGTTCTAATGGTATTGATAAGCAGACAAAATGTATTTGCTGTGCAGGCTGGGTGTCCTGGTTATAATAAGGATCTATGATTGATGTTATCTACTATGGTTTGAATGTTTGTTGTGCTGAAATTTAATTGCTGTTGTAACAGCATTAAGAGGTAGGGCCTTTAAGAGTTGATTAGGCTATGAGGGCTCTACCCTCCTGAGAGGAATGGGTTCCTTTGTAAAAAGTAACTTTACCCCCTCTTGCCATCTGTCACCCTCTTGCCTTCTGCCATGTTATGGCCCAGCAAGAAGGCCCTTGACAGATGCCAGTGTCTTGATATTGAACTTCCCAGTCTCCTGAACTATGAGCCAATATATTTCCATTCATTATAAATTACCTAGTCTCGACTACTCTGTTATAGCAGCACAAAACAGACTAAGACACTAACTAATCAATTGGGGAAATTTATTTACATATAAAGTAAAGAGAATTCACTCATTATTCCATGTTCCTTAAAAATTCTTTATGGAAATTTCAATAATAACAAACCAAAAAGAACATGGTAATTAAAGGTTCAGACCCTTAAGAAACAAAGTTCTAGGTTTCTTTTCTTGGTAAGCTCTGAGACAAGCTAAAGTCTTTTGCAAATTTTCAGAAATCTAGAATGGATGATTCAGGAGAAAGATAAGAAATATCAATTAATTGCTCAAGAGGAGATGCAGAAGCAAGGATTATTTCCTTAACCGTTTCAAGTTCTCTGGACTTTAACCGTTTTAAGTTCTCTAGAAGATCAAATGACTTCTTTAACCGTTTTAAGTTCTCTAGAAGATCAAAATTAGCCACCATCTTGAAGTGGAAATTATGACTGATTGGGCTTTAGATTTCCTCTTGGGGGCTTGCTACTCTTAAAAAAAAAAAAAAAAATAGTATGGGATCTTGGCATAATGAAAGGACATTTCAAGCAATTGTGAATGTTGCAAGGAGTAACACATTTTAAGCTTTACCTAAAATTATCTCAACCTCATGATGTTCTGGCTTTTGGATGCTTACTTCCTCATAACTCTGTGTAAGTAACTACTCTGTTGAGGCCTATATGCTTGTATCACCTAAAGCAAATATCTGGAGTCTCTGGGCTCAGATGAATTACCAAAGAAAGTGAAGAAAGATCTGGCTTCCCAGAAGCTGCTTAAGATACTAGGTGATACAATTCAGAAGTACAGGAGAACTAAAATCCCCTGGAACAAACTTTGACAGATGAAATACAGGACACCAGAGGAAGTTGATTAATAAATTGCCTTTCCATTACTCCCCCTGAAGCAATAATTTCTTATGTACGTTCCCCTCAGAGTTGTCTTGTAAGCATGAAACACATGTTCTTCATGAAATATCAACCAGCCTGATAACACATTATTACGGACTGAATGTTTGTGTCCACCCCAAATTAACATGTTGATATCATAATCCCCAAGACGAAGGTATTAAGTGTTGGGCCATAATGATTAAATCATGATGTAATAATCATTACAGCCCTCATGAATGGGATTAATGTCTTTATGAAAGAGAACCCAGAGAGCTCCATTGCTCTTTCCATCATGTGAGGACACAGTGAGAAGGCTGTCTATGAATGAGGAAGCAGACCCTCACTAGAACCCAATAATGTTGGCATATTGATCTTGGAATTCCAGCCTCTAGAACTAGGAGAAATAATTTTCTGTTGTTTAGAAGCCATTCAATTTATGGTACTTAGTTATATCAGCTCAAAATGATGAAGAAAATATTATCTTTTGTTTGCTTTTTACATTTCCCTGCCTGTCCCATATTTTTGTTGTTATTTTTTTTTGTCTCAGCCTTGGGATTGTATCCTATAATAAATCATTAAAATCCATCTCAGGTTTTTGTTTTTATAAAGAAACTAAGATTAATATAATGAGATCATCAACAATGAGCTTACCATTTGTCAGTCAGTAATCTAAATGGGAAGATATTGCCGATTATTTTGCTTGGTAGCCTACTTGGTGAAACTTCTAGAGACAGCAATTTCTCAGTGTCTATCAAACTCTAAATTCACATACTATTTGACCAAGCTCCAAAGTAGGAGTCAGCAAACAATGGCCCATGGGACTCCAAATTCAGCCCACCACCTGTCTTTGTACATACAGTTTTTCAGAATGCAGTAATGCACATTAGTTTAAGTATTGTCTATGACTTCTAAGCTACAAGATCAGGATTGTGTCAAAGATTGCATGGTTCGAAGAGTCTAAAATATCTATCTAGACTTAACAGAAATGCTGGTGGACCCCAGTTATTATGATTTAAAAAAGCTTATAAAAACATAATTTTTGTATCATTCCAAGAATTAAACTGGATTCATACTCTCTGTTTTTCATGACTCATTTTTTTCTTATAATAAAATATACCTGCCATCTTGACAAAATCATTTAGTTAACCTCAGTCAAGTTACTGAACTGCTTTACACCTCAGTTTATATATGAAAAGGAATGTGGAAAGACAACATACATTTCCACTGAATTTTAAAGGACATCATGTATGTACAATGTTTAGGTACTGCCAAAAGTTTTTAGGGCCATTTGGTCTGCATACTTTTTGTTCCTTGTGCTTGCACTTAAAAATATGAAGCCCCGTATTTTTCTCTTTAAATAATTCCAATAAACATATTTTTCTAGAAACATAATCTAAATTGCCTACAATATTTTAATATGATAGTTAATGCAATCACTCTCTCCTTTAAGAAAAATAGTAATAAATTAAAGAATTTTCTGTATTTAGATCTTCTTTACAGTAGAAATATAAATGAATAATCTGTGTTTTTTATGGCACAATGGAAAGTGTGGATGACCTTACTGAAATTTAATTATTCAGTTCTTTTAAAACTCTTTTATCCATGATACCTTACGATCTCTGATCAGGAAATAAACAAGGAATGCCACAGAGTTCAGGACAAGAAATTGTATAGAAATTAATGTTCTCCTGGCAAGAGGGAAATAAACAGGCATTTACCCCTTAAAGGAAATGGTTTAAGAGGCAATGCCTCTGTTATCATCATTGCATTTGTCACATTTATCATGGCATGAGTTATAAAGAAAATGCTTCATAAACGTTTTTCAATAACTGAATGAATAAATGAGTGAAATACAAAGATCTATGTTATGTTCAGCATTCAGGATTCTGGGATTAAATGGAACACTAGGCAAGAAAGAAGATACAGTGTGGCCTCATTAGAATCTGACAGAACCAGAGAGGTATAACTAACTGAAAGCCCAATCCCTAAAGTCAGACTATATGAAAGGAAACATTCAAGTCCTAGTATGCACATAGGAGCCTTTGTTTAGAGTTTTAAATAGATGAGCAGCATAAATATTAAAATCAAGGCAGGATCTATTTCCTCTTCATTTTATGCACACTGCTCAGTGTGGGCAAACAAGGTTGGTATGAATTTGTGGGCTGGGCACCAGAGCTGGGAGCAGTAATCAACAGGTGCCCACAGATGCTGACTGAAAGATAGAAAACAGCTAAAATAGATTTGAGCTATCTAATTAGGAGCCACTAGAAGAAGCAACTGACACATTAACCTTTTGTTTCATCGGTAATATATAGAACATCTTGATTTTTAAAACATCTTTCATTAGCCTAATTCATAAGATCTGCTTGGTGATGTAAATTCTTTGAACCTAGAAGGGAATTTGTTAACTCTGTGTAAGTTACTATGTGATGTGGATAATATATGTTAAAATTCTTATAATTATACTAGGTACTTATTAAACACTCTACATATGTAAATTATTGCTGTTATTATTTCTATTGCTGTTAGAGAAAATGTATAAAAATGAAATATGAATATTTTAAATACTTTAAAAGGTGGTGTTTTTTATTTTAATTTAAACAATTATTGAACTCAACTACGTGCTAAATTATATATAATCATATGCTTAACAAATTTTAAAAAATTAAAATAAAGATCTCAAGATTATAACCAGTATTATAACTCTACACATAAGAAAGTCTGTATTTACTCTGGTACACATTTTAAAGCCTTCATATTGCTATTCAATCTGAATGATCTCAAGTCATAATATTTTTCTTTGATCCAAGATTGTTTGATATCCATATCATGGTACATGATGTTAGAATACTTGTTTTGTTCTGCCATGGTCTGGTGAATTAATTATGGCTTATTCTTCTTGTTCTGACTTAGCCTTTCTTCAAGATTAGATCAAAACATTAAGTATTACAGCTACAGTCCCTGATGCATTATTACTTCAAGAAGCAATGCAATATCACATTTGTCACTGTTTTATCAAGCTAGGTATAAAAATTGCTTTATGTTTAAAGGGGAAAAAGTGAAAATTCCAGCAAAGCAGCCTAGATTTCACAGCGGGACAATCAGGAATATTTTCTCACTTTTGCTGTCCTGGAACACAGGCCTGACAAATAACAGAGATTAGAAACGATTCTAATACTTCCCTTTCCCACATTCCCTAGATGGATATGTACTAAAAAGCTTTAGAGCAAACATTACCAAAAGAAAAAAAAATATGGCAAGTATGTTTTTAGATAAACTAAAGGGTATAATCTCTACTTCTGCTTTCTGAAGTTTCCACTTTTACACTGTTGGTGGGAGTGTAAAATAGTTCAACTATCCTTTTTAATGAAGCTTGTTTTAGGATCTTTAAAAATATCTCTACAATTTATTAATTGTAAATGCTTCCTCAATTTTAACTTTGCAATTGTCAATTTTATAGATTTTTAATAATGAAAAAATAAAAATGGATAAATTTTGTTTTTAATTAAAAATATATACAAAAGTTACTAATATTAGCTGATTTAAAAGATTGCTAAGCTCTATTTGTGTGTAATTTATTGCCAGTATTAAATAGAAAATAAGTATTTATGATCATAGTGAACAACACCAATCCCACAGAAATATAAACTACCTTAGAGAATACTATAAACACCACTATGGAAATAAACTAGAAAATCTACAAGAAATGGATAAATTCCTGGACACATACACCCTCCCAAGACTAAACCAGGAAGAAGTTGAATCTCTGAATAGACCAACAACAGGTTCTGAAATTGAGGCAATAATTAATAGCCTACCAACCAAAAAGAGTCTAGGACCAGATGGATTCACAGCCGAATTCTACCAGAGGTATAAAGAGGAGCTGGTACCATTCCTCCTGAAACTACTCCAATCAATAGAAAAAGAGGGAATCCTCTCTAACTCATTTTATGAGGCGCCAGCAACATCCTGATACCAAAGCCTGGCAGAGACACAATAAAAAAAGAGAATTTTAGACCAATATCCCTGATGAACATCGATGTGAAAATCCTCAATAAAATACTGGCAAACCGAATACAGCAGCACATCACAAAGCTTATCCACCAAGATCAAGTTGTCTTCATCCCTGGGATGTAAGGCTTGTTGACCATATGCAAATCAATAAACATAATCCATCACATAAACAGAACCAACGACGAAAACCACATGATTATATCAATAGATGCAGAAAAGGCCTTCAACAAAATTCAACAGTCCTTCAGGCTAAAACCTCTCAGTAAATGACGTACTGATGGAACGTATCTCAAAATAATAAGAGCTATTTATGACAAACCCACAGACAATATCATACTGAATGGGCAAAAACTGGAAGCATTCCCTTTGAAAACCGGCACAAGACAGGGATGCCCTCTCTCACCACTCCTATTCAACACAGTGCTGGAAGTTCTGGCCAGGGCAATCAGGCAAGAGAAAGAAATAAAAGGTATTCAATTAGGAAAAGAGGAAGTCAAATTGTCCCTGTTTGCAGGTGACATGATTGTACATTTAGAAACCCCATCATCTCAGCCCAAAATCTCCTGAAGCTGATAAGCAACGTCAGCAAAGTCTCAGGATACAAAATCAATGTGTAAAAATCACAAGCATTCCTATACACCAATAACAGACAGAGAGTCAAATCATGAGTGAACTCCCATTCACAATTGCTACAAAGAGAATAAAATACCTAGGAATACAACTTACAAGGGATGTGAAGGACATCTTCAAGGAGAACTACAAACCCCTGCTCAACAAAATAAAAGAGGACATAAACAAATGGAAGAACATTCCATGCTCATGGATAGGAAAAATTAATATCGTGAAAATGGCCATACTTCCCAAGGTAATTTATAGATTCAATGCCATCCCCATCAAGCTACCAATGATTTTCTTCACAGAATTGGAAAAAAACTACTTTAAAGTTCATATGGAACCAAAAATGAGCAAACATTGCTAAGATAAACCTAAGCAAAAAGAACAAAGCTGGATGCCTCACGCTACCTGACTTCAAACTATACTACAAGGCTACAGTAAACAAAGCAGCACAGTACTGGTACCAAAACAGGTTTTATAGACCAATGGAACAGAACAGAGCCCTCAGAAATAACACCATGCATCTAGAGCCATCTGATCTTTGACAAACTTGATAAAACAAGAAATGGGGAAAGGATTCCCTATTTAATAAATGGTGCTGGGAAAACTGGCTAGCCGTATGTAGAAAGCTGAAACTGGATCCTTTCCTTACACCTTACACAAAAATTAATTCAAGATGGATTAAAGACTTACATGTTAGACCTAAAACCATAAGAACCCCAGAAGAAAACCTAGGCAATACCATTCAGGACATAGGCATGGGCAAGGACTTCATGACTAAAACACCAAAAGCAATGGCAACAAAAGCCAAAATAGATAAATGGGATCTAATTAAACTAAAGAGCTTCTGCACCACAAAAGAAACTACCATCAGAGTGAACAGGCAACCTACTTAATGGGAGAAAATTTTTGCAATCTATCCTTCTGACAAAGGGTTAATATCCAGAATCTACAAAGAACCTAAACAAATTTACAAGAAAAAAAAAAAAAACAACAACATCGAAAAGTGGGCAAAGGATATGAACAGACACTTCTCAAAAGAAGACATTTTTGCAACCACCAGACATATGAAAAAAATGCTCATCATCACTGGTCATCAGAGAAATGCAAATCAAAACCACAATGAGATACCATCTCACACCAGTTAGAATAGTCATCATTAAAAAGTCAGGAAACAACAGATGCTGGAGAGGATGTGGAGAAACAGGAACACTTCTACACTGTTGATAGGAGTGTAAACTAGTTCAACCATTGTGGAAGACAGTGTGGTGATTCCTCAAGGATCTAGAACTAGAAATACCATTTGACCCAGCCATCCCATTACTGGGTATATACCCAAAGGATTATAAATCATGCTACTATAAAGACACATGCACACATATGTTTATTGTGGCACTATTCGCAATACAAAGACTTGGAACTAATGCAAATGTCCATCAGTGACAGACTGGATTAAGAAAACATGGCACATATACACCATTGAATACTAGGTAGCCATAAAAAATGATGAGTTCATGTCTTTTGCAGGGACATGGATGCAGCTAGAAATCATCACTCTGAGCAAACTATCACAAGGACAGAAAACCAAACACTGCATATTCTCACTCATAGGTGGGAATTGAACAATGAGAACACATGGACATAGGGTGGGGAACATCATCGGGTGGGGGGATGGGAGAGGGATAGCATAGGAGAAATACCTACTGTAAATGATGAGTTAATGGGTGCAGCAAACCAACATGGCAAATGTATACCTATGTAACAAACCTGCACGTTGTGCGCATGTACCCTAGAACTTAAAGTATAATAATAACAAAAAAAAAACTAAACTTCAGGGTTCCAAATAAGACTACAGCTTTTTCATTCCAACAGCCTCCAATCAGGGTCTTCCCTTTTTTTTCACTATAAAGCTTTCCCACTCCTCCATCTGCTTTTGAGTCTAGGCCAAACACAAGTGATTGTTCCCAACTCCCTTGCTATATAGCATATTCTGAACAAATAGCTTTTGTTTGTTCTCACTTGGGTAGTAATGACTTAACTGTGCTCACCCCATCCCTTCAAATGTTTAGGTCCTAATCCCCAGTATGCCAACATTTGACTGTATTTGTAGACAGGGCTTTTAAATAAGTAATTAAGGTTTAACTAGGTCATTAGGGTGAGCCCTAGTCCAATATAACCAATGTCATTATGAGAAGAGGGGATCAAGACACAGACACACAGAGGAAAGATCATGTGGAGACCCAGAGAAAAGAGGACTACTTACAAGCCAAGGAGAGAGGCTCTCAAAAGAAACCAACCTTGCCAACATCTCGATCTTAAACTCCTAGCCTCCAGCATTATGAGAAAATAAATTTCCATTGTTCAATCCACCAAGTAGGTAGTATTTTGCTATATCCATCAGACCCTAGGTAATTCTAAAGTTGAATTCAACAACCTTTATGGGGCAATTGACCAAATACCTAAAAGAGACTGACAGAGATCCAAATATATAACCTAGCTTGTAATATAAATTGCCAGGGCTGGAAACACTGACTCAGATATGAGCTCCAAAATAAGGTAACTGCTGATTATACAGGCACACTATCTGGAGGAATTACTGCCTCATTGTTTATGCAATCAGAGCATTGTTCCCATTGGTGGCAATCATGCAGCTAGAAAAGACTGTAAAAGAACTTACACTTAATACTATAGTCTGAATATTTGTGTCCCCAAAAATTTCATCTGTTGAAACCTAATCCCTAATGTGGTGGTATTGAGAGATGGGAATTGGGGGAGATGATTAGGTCAGAGGCCTCTGTCCTAATGAGTAAGTGCCTTTATAAAAGAGTCCCAAAGGAGCTTGCTCACCCATTCAGCAATATAAGGACACATAGAAGATGCCATCTAAGAGAAACAGGCTTTCACCAGATATGGAGTCTGCTGGCACCTTGATCTTGAAGTCTCAGCCTCTAGAACTGAAAAAAAATACATTTTTGCTGTTTATAAGCCACCCAATTTATGTCATTTTAGTACAGCAGCCTGAATGGACTAAGACACTCACTCTGGCAGAAGTTATTGATGATATTGCCTTTGTCCGAGGTAGAAATACAGATTGATTTCAACTCATTGGCATGGGTAGTGATAGACAATAACATTACTCTAATTTTTTTTGTCTTTTAGTCATCTTGGTGTCGTGCCATTGCTCATACTTCTTGTACTTGGATCAAAGAAACAAGCAAGTTGGAACTATTTATATATTGTTTTAAAGTATAAGCTATTTGGCTCTCTAAGGTTAATCTTCATGGTCTATCAAATTTGTTATTTTGGCCTTGATTTGGCAATTGAGGTTCCTGGTTCCAAATCACCTTATAGGAACTATTAATTATTCTGGCTTTGTAAGAGTGGCATGATGCTGCGTGCTATCTAGATTTTTAAAAGGTTCTGCACATCTGCTCTCTAGTCAGAAAATCACTATGATAATACAACAAAAAGGTCAAGAAGATTTTGTAATACAGTTTTATATGAAGTTTACTGAATAATCTCTGAGTGGTAAAGAGCTGGATTTCCAGCTTTCCTTAAATTGGCTAACCTCTTGAAAGTAAGAGAATGGCCAAAAGGGGTGACCAAGAGCCTCAATATATAAACGCAATGGCCAGACCATATATGAAAGTAGAGCTCTGACCTACCTCTACAGCAACCAGTCCAGAAAGCCAAAAAACAACCCTATAGCAACCAGCTGAAAAACAGCCAGGACTTCATTGACTGACAGCTTCCTTAATTTTTGCATCTGCTTGCAACTTAGGACCAAATGAAGAAAGTAAAATATGCACACATAAGCAATCACATTGGATGTCCTGGTTCTAGTTAGCTTATCTACAGCTTCTCCATGCCAACAGCCTCCAATCAGGGCATAACTGAAGCTTTCCCCTTTTTCCACCCTAAATCTTCATACTCCACTGCCTGCCTTTAAGTCTTTGCCAAATACAAGTGATAATTCCTGACTCCGTTGCTCTGAATAAACAACTTTTACTTCTCACTTGGGTGGTTTATGCTTATTTCTACCCTTCTTTACCTGATTTAGCTGCTGCCAGAAAACATGATGTTTCTGTTTTCATATGTCACATATTCTTTTTACATGCATCTCATTGAACCAAAAATCATCCCGATGAGAGACAGTCTGGAAAATGTGCTTGCATTAGTCAGAGTTCTCCAGGAAAACAAAAGCAATAGGAGATATTTTGTTAGTTACTATAAGGAATTGGCTCCTCCAGTTATGGAGGCCAGCAAATCCCAAGATTTGTAGGGTGAGTCAGCAAACTGGAGACCCAGGATAGCTGATGTTTTAGTCTCAGTCTGAGTCTGAAGGCCTGAGAACCAGGAATGTCAATGTAGTTCCAGTCTAAAGGTCAGTGGCCTTGGGACCCAGAAAGAGCTTGATATGGTTTGGGGGTGTCCCCACCCAAATTTCATCTTGAATTGTAGCTCCCATAATTCCCATTTTGTTTTGGGAGGGACCCAGTGGGAGGTAACTGAATCATGGGGGCAGGTCTTTCCTGTGCTGTTCTCATGGTAGTGAATAAGTCTCACGGATCTGATGGTTTTATAGATGGGAGTTCCCCTACACAAGCCCTCTTGCCTGCTGCCATGTAAGATGTGATTTTGCTTCTCCTTTGCCTTCTGCCATGATTATGAGGCCTCTCCAGCCATGTGGAAGTGTGAGTCCATTAAACTTTCTTCCTTTATAAATTACCCAGTCTCAGGTATGTCTTTATTAGTAGCATGAGAACAGACTAATACAGAGGTGATATTTTAGTTTAAGTCTAAAGGCAGAAGAAGGGCCAATATTCCAGTCTGACGGCTGTTAGCCAGAGGATACTGTTCCTTACTCAGGGATGTCAAACTTTTTGTTCTATTCATGCCTTCAACTGATTAAATGATGCCCACCCACATTAGGAAAGGCCATCTGTTTTACTCAGTTTATCACTTTAAATGTTAATTTTACTTAAAAACACCCTCACAGAAACACCCAGAATAATGTTTGCCCAAGTATCTGAGCAGACCAGGGCATAGTTAAGTTGACATGTAAAATAAACCATCACAGTAAGATACAGGTGTCTAGCCCCTACCACACAGAAAAGAGTGGAAACAGTGCTACCAACAGACAATATAAAGCACAAAGTCAAATTATCTGAGATAAGGAAAAAGAGGAAATCAAGGAAGAAATTTAAATGTGGTAACGAGATGATGAATTTACTTCAGATACATTTAATTTGAGATACAGTGATATATTCAAGTAAATATGGGGAAGAACCAATGACACTAAATAGATAAATTTGAGAATCATGGGACTGTAGAAGACAAGCAAAGCATGGTGATAGGAGAGATACCTTGTTAAAGACTATCGTTAAATAAAAAAACAGCACCGAGACCTGAGTTCTGAGAAATTCTAATATTTAGAGGCCAGATAGGAAGATAATATAGGGCAAGTGGTTGAGAAAGAGTAGCAGAGATTTTTTTTTTTTTCAGGTAGACAGGGAATAAAGTGTCTTGAAAAACAAATAGAGGAAATGTTTACAAAATCTAGGTGATACCTTTATCAAATGGTACTGGGGAGACTAATAAGTTGAATGAATATTAACAATTATGTTTCACGACATGGACGTAATTATTGGAGTTCTCAAGGGCAGTTTCTATAGAGTGGTTCAAGCAAAAGTCAGCCTGATGTGGTTTGCAGAGCCTTCAAATTTCTGGTTTTAATGCTATAGTACACTAGCTATTTGGATAATGTCTAAAAATGCTAGAAAAATGTGATAGTAATATTTTTTACAGGCTTGTCTGAGATGGTGTAAAACAGAACAAAGTAGTGAAGGCCAGAAATCAAACAAAAATTATGTAAGACCTCAACAAAGAAAAGGATAATAAACCCTTATAAAAGACATAAAGCACACACAACTCCATGGGGAGATATAATATGCTTGTGGGCAGAAAGACTAAATATTGTCAGGTTGTTAAATGTCTCTAAATTAACCTATAAATTTCAATCCAAGGCACCCAAAATAAAAATCACAATTGGATTTTTTTCATAGAAACTGAGAATCTTATTCTTAAACTCCTATGGCAAGGCTAATAACTAAGAATTACTAACACAAGTTTTATAACTAAACAGATATGTATGGATGTATATAGCCACATATGAATACATAGACATAGAATGAGTTCATGTCCCTTGCAGGGACAGGGATGAAGCTGGAAACCATCATTCTCAGCAAACTAACTCAGGAAGAGAAAAACAAACACCGCATGTTCTCACTCATAAGTGGGACCTGGACAGTGAGAACACATGGACACAGGGAGGGGAACATCACACACTGGGGCCTGTCAGGGGGAAGGGGGCAAGGGGATGAATAGCAATAGGAGAAATGCCTAATGTAGATGATGGGTTGATGGGTGCAGCAAACCAACATGGCACGTGTATAACTATGTAACAAATCTCCAAATTCTGCACATGTATCCCCTAACTTAAAGTATAATAATAAAAAATCATGCTATGTGGAATATCATACCCTTCAAGTGTGTTTATATGTAAATTAAACCCTAAACATTAAATATTTCCTAAGATTTATATACATTTATATATAAACAATAATTAAATAAGACGTTTATGTATACATAACACATTTGTTATATTTATATATAACATGCACACACACACATATATTTATAGAGAGAGAGAGAGAAAGAGAGAGGAAGAGAGAGAAAGAGATCTGGGAGGATAAACATTAAATTATGAATGAATTTACTATTAGTTGGAAAATCAAAAATTCATTTCAAAAGAAAACAGAAATTAAAGAAACAGACATTGAAGACTAATGGATATTTTAAGATGACTGTCTCTGATAAAAATTATTGCTACCAGAAAAGATTTGCAGATATGCAAAATACTAGAACACGCTTGAATATTCATAGGATGATCCATTAGCATGGCAGAGCTGGAGAAACAGAAGATGAATAACGGAAGAATCAAAATCCAGGAAATATGAATACAGATTGGACTTTGCTGATAGCAGGATCCCTGCAGTAAGTGCTGATGCTGAGAGGATTTTCAAATTAGTATTGAGAATGATTAAGAGTCAAACTCTTTGGTCAAGCTGAGTCTGAATCTGAATTTCCTGCTTTGTCTCTTAGTAGCTGTGTAAGCCTGGGAAAGTTACTTACGCCTTTCTGTGTGTCAGTTTCCTCATTTTATTAAATAGCAATAAAAATACAACTTGATCAGGTGAGTTGTTAAGAAGACTAATAAAATGTACTTTAAAGAGTTCCTAGCAAAATAAGTGTTTAATATTGGTTGACAATTATTACAATCCTTTGTTTTCCACAATAAATGGTAAGGATATAAGTTGAAAGAAAAGGTAAATGTCTTTAGGAGAATTAAGAAAGCAAGAAGAGTGGCTGAAGGAAATAATAAGGAATAATAAGGAAATATAGTTTGATTGTTGGACAGTTCCAAGGGTCCAATAAAGGTTGGCAATTGAGAATCTATATTTTAACAAACTGTCTTGGCATTACATTATCATAATAACACACAGAAAAAGATGATTTACAAGTATCCAGGACATACTTATATTTAGCATTCCCTTTGTACCAGATCCTGTTGTTAAGTGCTTCACAAATATTACCTCACTTAACCCTTAAAAATTGCTATTTATAAAACAAATACTTCCAGGTTCACCTTCCTAACAAATATAACATATATTGAGTATCTCCCAAAAAAGTAGGTAATTAAGCAGAGAATGTCATGAATAGACCACTGCTATATTTTAATGTTTGAATGGATAATGACCCATATAATATAATGACCCAATATAATATAATGACCCATTTATCCATTCAAACACTAAAATACAGTCGCAACAATTCTTTCAGAGTTTAAGGAGACTTTTTTGTTTGAACCCCTTCCATGACTCCTCCTAGTATTCAAAATTCCATACCATAATAAGCCTTACAAACCCTACATGATTTGGCATCCTGCTAAGTCTCTGATCTCACCTCACTGCCTTCACTCATGGCATTCCAGCCACACTAGTGTTGCTACACCTTGAATATTGCAAAGATATATGCCAACCTCAGGGACTGAAAACACAGTTTCTGTTAATATTCTGGCAACAAGTTTAATGCAGTTAAAGTATAAGTGAAATAAATGGAAATTAATAAAAAGAAATAGAGCTCTTATTAGAATAACTATGTCTTTAAGGTAAATTATTCTCCACTGTATTTAAAGTGTTTATTGTTTTATTGCACTGCAAAATATAAAAATTCTGCAGATTAGAGAATATCTAAATGGAAATTGCATTAATTTTGCTTCTCCAGTCTTGTAGCTGGTGCACAAAAATATGCATCACTGCATCACTAAGGAGATTCAATAATTTCCAAAATTATTTGACCTCAGAACACATCTCATAGAATAATATTTCTCAGAAACATTTTTGGAAATGCAGTAGGAGACAAAGTTCTTCTGCCATCTTTGTTTGTTACTTTGATTTAAATTATAACACTACATAAGCTAAAGACATAGTTCTCATTCAGTAAAATTTCCTAAGAAAACAAACTTACAGAAGACTAATCAGATAGCAATTTCTGAGAAAGCTATGATATACAATAAAAATATATTGGACTGATTCATTGAGAATAATTAGAATTAAACAGAATGATAACACTCAACATAGTTTATAATGAATCACATTTGCAAATCATGACATTATAATAATACTTTGAATCACCATGTTAATTTATACAGGTAGGCATATATCATTAAAATGGTTCTTATATATATAAAAATGTGTTGTATTTCTAGCTACTAAGAATGACATAAAACAAATGTTTGAAAATATGGTCTGATGAAGCTTCATTTTCAATATAAATAAATATTGTAGCAGTTTGCTGTAAAAAATTAAGATGAAAACTATGTTCTTTGAAGTAAAATTGATGAGTGAAAAGTTTAAATCTTGAAAGTATTAAAAATATTCATGAACTGTCTATTGATCGAATTCTCTCTGAGGTATAGTCCTTCAAACACCTTCTGTCATGTATTTCATCCAACCACATGTGTAAGCTCAAGACCATGAAAAGCAAAGGGAGAAAGCTCATAATGCTTTGCTGCCACTATAGCATGCAGCCATCTGTGAAGCCTTGTTTTAACATTATTGCTTCAGTGGGTATTTATCTTTGCATAAAAATGTTTAGATTGATATATTCCCATGTCTTTGCACACACTAAACACTTACATTTGTAGTAAAGGGGAATCTTATTTTAGTTTTTAATCAGTCTTATTAACAGAATCATAAATCCAGAAGGGACATAAGAGAAGAGCTGGGTTTAGATGGAAGTTTTCTGTCCCCAGCTCAATGCTTTCTCCATTAAGCCACCATTCCAATGGTACCAAGCACATTGTATTCTAACAAAATGGAACAAACTCTCTAACCTGCCCCACTGTCTAGTTTTAGTGGCATAAATACTTTGTGGGCAACAAAGGAAATGAAATCGAGAGGGTGAGGAGAAAGGGGAGGCATCAAAATTCAGAGCTGATGCTTTAGAATCTCTTCAGCGATGCCATATTTGTTAAATGCAAGTAGATAAAAACATGTCACATTTTAAAGCCAATTTGTGCCTCTAGAGACAAGAATTATAAAGTCTATTGATCAGAATGAGGTAATGTTAGAAGGGAATTAATTATTTTAACTGATGCCAAATATACATAAAATTCTTAGCATACTTTAAATTAATGTAAGCACATACTTTTATATAGTAGGAAGCAATATTCTTTTAAAACTTAGAGAAAGGTGGTCAGGCACAGTGGCTCAAGCCTGTAATCCCAGCACTTTGGGAGGCCAAGGCGGGCGGATTACCTGAGGTCAGGAGTTCGAGACCAGCCTGACTAACATGGTGAAACCCTGTCTCTACTAAAAATACAAAAAAAAAATTAGCCAAGTGTAGTTGTGGGTGCCTGTAATCTCAGCTACCAGGGAGGCTGAGGCAGGAGAATCACTTGAACTCGGGAAGCGGAGGTAGCAGTGAGCCGACATCACGCCATTGCACTCCAACCTAGGCAACAGAGCCAGACTCTGTCTCAAAGAAAAAAAAAAAAAAAACTTAGAGAAAGGTAATTAAAAATCACTACTATAGATAGCTCTTTTTATTTTGAGATACGTCTCATCAATACCTAATTTATTGAGAGTTTTTAGCATGAAGGGTTGTTGAATTTTGTCAAACGCCTTTTCTGCATCTATTGAGATAATCATGTGGTTTTTGTCTTTCGTTCTGTTTATATGCTGGATTACATTTATTGATTTGCGTTTGTTGAACTAGCCTTGCATCCCAGGGATGAAGCTCACTTGAACATAGTGGATAAGCTTTTTGATGTGCTGCTGGATTCGGTTTGCCAGTATTTTATGGAGGATTTTTGCATCAATGTTCATCAGGGATATTGGTCTAAAATTCTCTCTTTTGGTTGAGTCTCTGCCCGGCTTTGGTATCAGGATGATGCTGGCCTCATAAAATGAGTTAGGGAGGATTCCCTCTTTTTCTATTGATTGGAATAGTTTCAGAAGGAATGGTACCAGCTCCTCCTTGTACCTCTGGTAGAATTCGGCTGTGAATCCATCAGGTCCTGGACTCTTTTTGCTTGGTAAGCTATTGATTATTGCCACAATTTCAGAGCCTGTTGTTGGTCTATTCAGAGATTCAACTTCTTCCTGGTTTAGTCTTGGGAGGGTGTATGTGTCGAGGAATTTATCCATTTCTTCTAGATTTTCTAGTTTATTTGAGTAGAGGTGTTTGTAGTACTCTCTGATGGTAGTTTGTATTTCTGTGGGATCGGTGGTGATATCTCCTTTATCAATTTTTATTGCATCTATTTGATTCTTCTCTCTTTTCTTCTTTATTAGTCTTGCTAGCGGTCTATCAATTTTGTTGATGTTTTCAAAAAACCAGCTCCCGGATTCATTAATTTTTGAAGGGTTTTTTGTGTCTCTATTTCCTTCAGTTCTGCTCTGATTTTAGTTATTTCTTGCCTTCTGCTAGCTTTTGAATGTGTTTGCTCTTGCTTTTCTAGTTCTTTTAATTGTGATGTTGACAAAACTCAACAACCCTTCATGCTAAAAACTCTCAATAAATTAGGTATTGATGGGACTATCTCAAAATAATAAGAGCTATCTATGACAAACCCACAGCCAATATCATACTGAATGGGCAAAAACTGGAAGCATTCCCTATGAAAATAGGCACAAGACAGGGATGCCCTCTCTCACCACTCCTATTCAACATAGTGTTGGAAGTTCTGGCCAGGGCAATTAGGCAGGAGAAGGAAATAAAGGGTATTCAATTAGAAAAAGAGGAAGTAAAATTGTCCCTGTTTGCAGATGACATAATTGTATATCTACAAAACCCCATTGTCTCAGCCTAAAATCTCCTTAAGCTGATAAGCAACTTCAGCAAAGTCTCAGGATACAAAATCAATGTACAAAAATCACAAGCATTCTTATACACCAATAACAGACAAACAGAGAGCCAAATCATGAGTGAACTCCCATTCATAATTGCTTCAAAGAGAATAAAATACCTAGGAATTCAACTTACAAGGGACATGAAGGACCTCTTCAAGGTGAACTACAAACCACTGCTCAATGAAATAAGAGGACACAAACAAATGGAAGAACATTTCATGTTCATGGATAGGAAGAATAAATATCATGAAAATAGCCATACTGCCCAAAGTAATTTATAGATTCAATGCCATCCACATCAAGCTACCAATGACTTTCTTCACAGAATTGGAAAAAACTATTTTAAAGTTCATATGGAACCAAAAAAGAGCCCGCATCGCCAAGTCAATCCTAAGCCGAATGAACAAAGCTGGAGACATCATACTACCTGACTTCAAACTATACTACAAGGCTACAGTAACCAAAACAGCATGGTAATGCTACCAAAACAGAGATATAGACCAATGGAACAGAACAGAACCCTCAGAAATAATGCCACATATCTACAACTATCTGATCTTTGACAAACCTGACAAAAACAACCAAGGGGAAAAGGATTCCCTATTTAATAAATGGTGCTGGGAAAACTGGCTAGCCATATGTAGAAAGCTGAAACTGGATCCCTTCCTTACACCTTATACAAAAATTAATTCAAGATGGATTAAAGACTTACATGTTAGACCTAAAACCATTAAAACTCTAGAAGAAAACCTAGGCAATACCATTCAGGACATAGGCATGAGCAAGGACTTCATGTCTAAAACACCAAAAGCAATGGAAACAAAAGCCAAAATTGACAAATGGCATCTATTTAAACTAAAGAGCTTCTGCACAGCAAAAGAAACTACCATCAGAGTCAACAGGCAACCTACAAAATGGGAGAAAATTTTTGCAATCTACTCATCTGACAAAGGGCTTATATACAGATTCTACAATGAACTTAAACAAATTTACAAGAAAAAAACAAACAACTCCATCAAAAAATGGGTGAAGGACATGAACAGACACTTCTCAAAAGAAGACATTTATGCAGCCAAAAAACACACGAAAAAAATGCTCATCATCACTGGCCATCAGAGAAATGCAAATCAAAAGCACAATGAGATACCATCTCACACCAGTTAGAATGGCCATCATTCAAAAGTCAGGAAACAACAGGTGCTGGAGAGGATGTGGAGAAATAGGAACACTGTTACACTGTTGGTGGGACTGTAAACTAGTTCAACCATTGTGGAAGTCAGTGTGGCGATTCCTCAGGGATCTCGAACTAGAAATACCATTTGACCCAGCCATCCCATTACTGGGTATATACCCAAAGGACTATAAATCATGCTGCTATAAAGACACATGCACACATATGTTTATTGCAGCACTATTCGCAATAGCAAAGACTTGGAACCAACCCAAATGTCCAACGATGATAGACTGGATTAAGAAAATGTGGCACATAAACACCATGGAATACTATGCAGCCATAAAAAATGATGAGTTCATGTTC